>NC_073340.2:33465000-33680000 GCF_027580225.2 Misgurnus anguillicaudatus | reverse complement strand
ATTATGGTGACTCCAGGAACGCAGCGACGGTAAATGTAATTTGATCGACACAAATTACGGCTGGCATGTCGGGGAGTTTCGCCTAGTCCTGCAGTAATATTCCTGTCAGAAATCTCATATCTCCTTTCCCATATCACATCGTGTTTATTTATTCTCTCTCACACACACACACACTCCCTGTCTCTCATTCACTCAAATTGCAGGATATTACATTTGTTTTGCGGCCGTCGGAGGGATAAACTGTGTCTCGTAGTGTGTATTCACATGTCATGGACATAATAATGTACCAGTCAAAAACACAGATGAAAAGAGCAGCCCAATGTTTTCCCTTCAGAATTAACAACAATCTAAAATATACTAAAGCAATACTTAAGTCCTTTTATATACAATTCTTCATGACATGAACATATGGAAAAAGTATGGAAATGTTGGTTGGTCGTTCTCACAGGATAATGCGATCTTTCTTTTAATTTACGTCACACCTTTTCCTTGTTTTGTCATTTTCACCATTCTTAAAATCTCCAGTTTTAAATTAGAATTTGACTCCCGGATTTTAAATGTGGTCTCATTGAACCTGCGAGGTCGGATCACAGGAGGGCAACCTTAACATCTGGAGCCGTGGAGGAAGTCAAGCTCGGTAAGTCTGTCAGCAGTTTTACCAAACACACAGGAGGAAAACCCAACGTGAATAACAGACCGGCCCATCTTACAAACAGACAGAAGGCCACGGCACACACAATAAAATACCTCGCACAATAAACGGAAGAATTCACAATAAGATCGAATCGTCCATTGAGCATAAAACACAATAGATTCTGGAGGCTTTGCGTATAAAGTCCAAGAACACCACTAATTTTACACCTCTGTGTCCGTAAGGACGTTTCCTGTTGTTTTAGATGCTTGCAGCCTGTCAGACACACGGCATCATGGGAAGAGCTGCGAGGGACAGCGAGTCGGAAAACTTCACGCAGATCCATAAATAAACCCTTTTCTGTATTAGGCAAATCTCAATCTTGGCTTTATGACTGCAGGAGAGGTGGATGTGTGTGTGTGTGCTTATTACCCCAGTAGAGGGGGCTCGTCGCTCTAAATCAATAATAATGACTGTGATTAATGAAGGGAGATTCTCAGCCTGTGGATGTCGGCATCCGTCCCCAACAGAAGATTCTGACTCCGATCTGATCCTCCGAAGTGCTAAACCACCAAATCCTCTCGCAACGGCTTGTCAATTCAACAGGGATATCAGTTTCGTCTTACACCCTCTAACAGACACTGAGAAACGCACAAACACACACACACTATGTTGAAGTATAATGCAAAAAATGCTATCACCAATTACAACGGCATCACTATTTCTTCCTCTCCATATTTTAGCTTTCAGAGCCGCTCCGGATGGAGGTCTTGTCGTATTCAATATCACATCATAAAAATGCTTTAGTCTAACAGAAAGGAAAACCCTTGTGTTCAGCCGTTTAGTCAAATAGTTTTGTTCCCATCAAAGACTATGAATTTGGTACGTTTTCATGCTATTGGCATTAATAAATCAGATCTGGGTTTATTATGGTATGCTTTAATGATATTTATATAATCCCTCTTTACCCTGGTCTGTAAATAGTACAGTAGCCCAAGGCTGAGTTGTCACGGAGGGACGTCTTATGAGATATAAAACATCACAGTGGGATGTTCAATTGTCCTCTTGAGACAAAAGACTGGACAAACATGCAAATATTATGCAAGGGATTAAATATACCTGTATTATTTGTTTCATTTTCTCTGTGTGAATTAAATGTGTGAACAAATATTAAAATGACTAAATGTGTCTAAGTTAAACTGAGTGAAGAAGTATGTCTGAATAAAAAATGTAAATACATTTTTATGCGATCTGCTTTTGCTTCTGTGACATTAATCTTTTTCTTTGTGTTTAGGGGCGGGTATCATTATTGTCTTTTTTTTCCAAATAATTGTACGATTTGGTACGAATCACTTCGTACGGATTCATATAAAGTAACCAACTCGTAAAATAGGTACAAAAATTAGACTGCGATGTGACATTAATCTTCCTCTTTGAGTTTAGGGGTGGGGTATCATTATAGCTTTTTTTAATAATCTTACGTTTTGGTAGGAATCACTTTGTATGGTTTCATATGAATTAACCAACTTGTAAAATATTGAAACAAAAGTTGGACTACAATGTGACATTACTCTTTTTCTTTGGGTTTAGGGGCGGGGTATCATTATTGTTTTTTTTTATAATCGTACGTTTTGGTACGAATCACTTTATACGGTTTCATACGAATTAATCAACTCGTAAATTGGTACAAAATTTGGACTGTGATGTGACATTAATCTTCCTCTGTGGGTTTAGGGGCGTGGTGTCATTATTGCTTTTTTAAAATAAACGTTAAGTTTTGGTACAACTCACTTCGTACAGATTTGTACAAATTAACCAACTTGTAAAATAGGTGCAAAAGTTGGACTGCGATGTGACATTAATCTTCCTCTTTGGGTTTAAGGGCGGGGTATCATTATTGCTTTTTTCAAATATTCGTACATTTTGATACGACTAACTTCGTACAAATTTGTACGAATTAACCAGTTTGTAAAATATGGGAACAAAAGTTGGTCTATGATGTGACATTAATCCTCCTCTTTGGGTTTAGTGGCGGGGTATGATTATTATAATTTTTTTTAAATAATCACACGTTTTGGTACGACTCACTTTGTACGGTTTCGTACGAATTAACCAACTCGTAAAATAGTTACAAAGTTGGACCGCGATGTGACATCAATGTTCCTCTTTGTGTTTAGGGGCAGGGTATCATTATTGCCCTTTTTAAATAATCATACGTTTTGGTACGACTCACTTTGTACGGTTTCGTACGAATTAACTCTTTCGCTGCCAGCTTTTTTTTTTTTAAAGTTGCCAGCCAGTGCCAGCATTTTTCATGATTTTCACAAAAGTTTAATGCCTTCCAGAAAATGTTCTTCTTTAAATATATAAACATACAATTTATCAAATGAAAGAACAGACCCTCTGCTTTCAAAAAAAAAAAAAAAACGTTTCATCCTTCCTTCAGTGGTTCTTTTGTAATCAGCTTTTGAATATGGACATTTTGAGCAAAAAGCAGAGATAATTCCATTTTTGTGACGGACTTTTCATAGAGTTCCCATTCAGAGCGATCTTTAAAACAGACACGGACATGCAGCTGCTTGCCATAGGGCAATACTTCCGGGTTCAAAAAGTTGCTGAAGGGTATTGCGGAAAGACGGAAATACTCGTCATTGGCGGGGAAGCGTTTTCTCTTGATTGACGAGATATCTCGTCAATGGCGGCGAAAGAGTTAACGAACTCGTAAAATAGTTACAAAGTTGGACCGCGATGTGATATCAATGTTCCACTTTGTGTTTAGGGGCAGGGTATCATTATTGCCCTTTTTAAATAATTGTACGTTTTGGTACGCTCACTTTGTACAGATTCATATGAATTAACCAACTCGTAAAATAGTTACAAAGTTGGACCACGATGTGACATCAATGTTCCTCTTTGTGTTTAGGGGCAGGGTATCATTATTGCCTTTTTTAAATAATTGTACGTTTTGGTACGACTCACTTTGTACAGATTCATACGAATTAACCAACTCGTAAAAAAGGTACAAAAGTTAGACTAACATTAATCTTTCTCTTAGACTTGGTTGTGGGTGGTTTGCAAGTAATGGAGTCCATATGGCCGTATGATCACCAGAAATGTCAAAAATGACACGTGGGAATTTAAACCTGAGCCGTTTCTGTAATATATCTGTTTGTCTGTTCACTTTTATTATGTAGATGTTATTTTGTAGTTCTGTTTTCAGCTTCTCCCTCATGTCATCATAAGCTTGTTTCTACAAAAGTTGTCACTGGGGCTGTACCTTTTCAAAAAGTACACTTTGTACATCTTAAAGGTTCATATTGGTACCTCAAAGGTACATATCTTTACCAAAATGGTACATATTAGGACCTGTTTAAAAGGTACAGTCCCATATCTTTTTTTTAATATATATTGTAGTGTTTTCTCTTGTGTCAATTTTTTTACATTTTCTTTATATTTAGCACGATCATTAATTACATAAAATCTGTCTGATTTAAGATCAGCTGGAAAAGCAAAATTCTAACCAGTACAGACTTTCATGAAACATTAGATTATATCAAAATCATTAACAATTTATGTTTAAGCAATTAAGCATAGATACAACCTGAATCACATGTTTACTACTAAACTGGTTAATTTATATTCTTGTCAAAACAGAAACACTGTATATATAGAGAAATCATGGCAAACATCAGTACACTAAAACCATTTTAACCACACGATAATGGATGCCTCCAGGTAAAGGAATGAAGATGAGGAAACGGTGTGCAGGCCTTCGAATGTGCCAGTGATAAAAAAGGGTAAAATGTCAATTCGATTTAAAGAGAGGACGGTTAGCAGTTCATTAAAGGAAGGGCCATATTGCAGTACGAAGGCCTGCTGGCAACCTCCCCGATCTGGGCCACTCACAGTCTGTCCAGATGGCACGAGAACCCGTACGGAGTTTAAAAAGATCTTCGAGCGAGTGTGGCGGAGAGCTTCCTCTGCCCGTCAATGACATGATGTCGCTTGCCAGAGTCGGTACATTTCTCTCTCTTTCTCTCTGAGTGGGAATGTGCTTGTACTAAAGAGCTGTTGGAAGAGCTGATTTATGAGCGCTGAAATGTCTTCTGCTAGTTAGTATGGAGATCAGTGCCGGAGACGATGAGTACAGACGGTGTCTCTGCTAGGAAAGCAAATACCACTGCAGGAAGTTCAGATTAAATTAGCCCTGTCAACTTCTATTCAACAACATGTGGCTCGTAAACAGCTATTGTTCATGGTAATGAAATGGGAACAGTTTCCATCAGTATTATACAAAGAACACTGATTTCAGATGAGTTAAATGGTGGAGAGAGAATATGAATATGATAAATTATTAAAAATGTTTGTTGCATCTATTTACATTTAATCATTTAGCAGAATAATTTGTAAAGTGACCTTACAATAAGTGTATTTAACTATATGTGACCCTGCAGCGTCAATTGTTTGAAAACTTAAAGGTGCTGTTGAATGTAAAACTGTATTTATCTAGGCATTGATGAATAATAAGAGTTCTGTACATGGTAATAAAATACTGTGAGCCTCAAACGCCATTGTTTCTTTCTTCTTATATAAACCTTGTACATGCTGGAAAACAGGCCAATCTTAAAATAATACCAACTGTGACATTACAGTTGAGATGTACGCCCCCTCAACATTAAATTACACATTAAATTTAGTACAATGTGGTTACAATGCTAAAAACTAAGGTGTGACTGCTGAGTTAGTGCTAAAAACTCTTTCCCCGCATTGACGAGTTATCCCGTCAATCAAGAGAAAATTAATATGCATTAAAAAAAAGTGTTCCTGATGAATTTTTATGTTAATCTGCAATACCACGACTACCCAATTTATGAAAAAAAAAACTGAAGTCAAAACGTTATTTACTAATTTTAAATTCTGTGTATGTTTTGACAATCATTTTGAATCTGATCTCTAACAAAATTCCTTCACAAAAATGCAATTATTTCAGCTTTTTGCTATATATATATATATATAGCAAAATACCAATATTTAAGAGTTTATAAGCAGAGAAAAAAAGATAGGATAGGATGAAAAAAAATTTCCTGTTTTGTTTGTTTGTTTATTTGTTGTTTGTTTGAAAGCAGAGGGTCTGTTCTTTCATTTGATATATGGGTAAAATTATTCATTGAATTTAATCATTTTTTTTAAGGTAAGTGGTTGCAATCAGTTTATTTAAGCTACATTTAAACAAAAAAAGAAAATAAAATAAAACTTTTGTTTAAATGTAGCTTAAATAAATTGATTGCAACCACTTACATTAAAAAAATTTATTAAATTCAATGAATAATTTTTTCAATGTTTGTGTATCTATTTTTAGAAGAAAAGTTTCCTGGAAGGTATTTTCACATAAAAATAACAAAAAAATTTGGTCGGGCAACTTTAAAAAAACGGCTGGCGGGGACTGAATTAATGCTATATGCTAACGTTTAGGCTAAAGTTCTACTATACATTAAAGTCATGTTTAGCAGGTCCATACTGCAAAAACCCCCACAAACTTTCCCTTCAGAAACGTCCATTAACAATCTCCAAACAATTTATTATTCCTCAAAATCTATATCTTCATCTGATACAGACTCAAACATAAGGTCTGTTTACACACACACACACACACACACACACACACACACACAGAGCTACTGAACTGAACTGCTCTGAGAAACAGCCAATCAGAGCAGAGCTAAACATTATTATTCAAGACCCTTTCAAATAAGGTAATATTAGACCATTTCATTCTAAAGGTAAATCCTAGCATTGTATATAGACATGTAAAACTGTTTCTGGATCATTTTTGCACTTAAAAAAGCCACATACCTTCTACGTAGATAGAGAACAATTTACATTATTAGTTGAAAGCATTCTTTGACACCTAAATAAGCTTTTCAGTGATGTATGGTTTGTTAGGATAGGACTTTTGGCTGAGATATCTGGAATCTGGGTGTGCAAAAATAATCCAAACATTGAGAAAATTGACCTCAAAGTTGTCTTAATAAAGTCCTTAGCAACTAGCCTGGCTCCGCCCTCCTACGTGCTTCCGCTTAATTTTCATTTCGCTTCAGTACTACATCTGGGACTGCGGTGTAGAGTTTCGTTTTCTCCAGCAAAAATCTGCAGGTCCAATCAGCGAACAGAGGGGGGTTGCTAAAAACGATGACATTGAGGTTGTGCGTCAGTTTGAGTTGTAGTTCAGTAATGGCAGCGGAGAAAGACGTGAGAAAAGCTATTCGGTCCGTTGTTGCAAAACTGCCGAATATACAGAAGTTAAAGCTGGAGCAAGAACAATGTTTGCTAAGTTTTCTTGATTTGATCATTCGGACTTGTTTCCGGCCGGTTTCGGCGCATGATATACGTCACGACCACACGTTAGCGATTGGCTATGGCAGATCCTGAGTGACTCTGGGCAGATCAAATAGTTTTTAACTTTCAACAAAGGGCCCTTCTTAACGAAAGTAACGCTTTGCAATGGAGCGTGGCCAGACTCTCAGTACAAATAAAATGAATGTACGAGAGTCTGGTTGGACCAGGCTACTTAGCAAATGCATCCACTCCCAAAAAAAAGTTTTGATATATTAACGGTATGATATTTACAAAATATCTTTTGGAACATGATCTTAATATCAAATTCTAATGATTTTTGGCATAAAATTTGGACCCATACAATGTATTGTTGGCTCTACCCGTATGACTAAAGATTGGTTTTGTGGTCCAGGTTCACATATAGGGATTATTTTCTTAGCAAAGATGATGTTGTGTTTCCTTTTAATTTTGCTGTTTTATAGTTACAGTTACACAAAAAGAAAAAAGGCAGATTTTACTTCAAGGATTCAATACAACATGCAAAAAGTGAAAAGTTCATTTCTGCAGAAATGTGAAGAGAACTACAGCTGACATCATGCTTGTGAAATATAGGTTAAATTACAGCAACGTATTCGGTCTCATTACGTGTATCAATCATAATATAGATTTGTCAAATTAAATACTCATAGAGTAACGTCTGATTGGCCAAGAATGCTCAAGGAACGTAAAACATGAAAAACTATCAAGAGTTTATATCCCAGCAGACCTGCATGATTCACTGCTGGACTCGACTACTTTATAACAGATGGTCTGACATCCCATAACCTAAAACCATCAAAAGTGTGAGATTATACATCATGCTCGAAGTTCGGGATATTGACACCTAAACTTAAAACATCAGCTGATGTCTCTACGGTTTACAGAAAGTTGGCAAGATATTAAAACCCGACCGTTTCCTTCAGAGTGACTGATGAAACTTTGTGATGACATCACTCCATTTGACTTATTGACCCTCACAGCTGGGCTTCCTTTGGGCCATAATAATATAGCCAGTAAATATACACTACCAAATGCTTTTTTCCCTCTCTCACACACTAAAAAATGCGAATCTCCTGAACTTGTGCCTACGATCAGGTCACTCCGCTTTGGACTTCTTGGATGGCAGGGCACCGTTGGAGGGCGAGTATATAATTGATCTCTTTAACCTGTATAAACAGTTTGTGTGTTCGGAGGCCACAGCGCCATGAATGGCCACAAGTGGGAATTAATAACAAAATCACGGTGGGGGTGGATAAACTGACAGCTCGAGTCCTCCGAATCGGCCCAGCTCATTTCTATAGTACCTGCTGACCTCCGAGGCACCACCTGCCATCATTTACAGTATCAGAGCTGAATTATTTATGCCACGTCGCCTCCGCTGAGAGAAAATCAATGCAGGTGGTCATTTCGTTTGTGCATCCTCTTCGCAGGCCATTATTCCAGACTCACCGACCATTAACGTTCTCTCAGAATCATGACTGTCAAACATGTTTCGCACCCAGTTTGTGTTTAAAGGCTAGGATCACGATGATTAGGCACAGTAGCTGAAATGTTTCCCCGGATGATGAAGCCACTTGCAAATGGCAGTTTTCTTAAATGCAAATTTAAGAGGAAGTAAATTATAAATAAATAAACATATCTATACACAAAATTATTATGTGGTGATACTTGTAAACGGATGCTTTTATTTTAAATAATTACAGGAGAGACTGGGACTATTTGTCACAAAGGGAAGTTGTTGCTATTTGTAAAGTTTAAGTCAAATATCCAAATATCCAAAAAATTTAGAAAATTGAGAACTCGTTCAAAAAAAAAAAATAGATGGAGGTCCAATAACAAGAAATAACAGCAATAACAATGTAAAATACTACTGATAAAAACTTTAAAACAGTTGACAAAATAAATGTTTTTGGAGTAAAAAATGCAAATGTGCTATTAAATTATTAAAATATTAACTTAAAATCTCAGAGGGTACTTTAAGTTGGGTTCAAGGGGGTTCAGTTGACAAAAACGTTTGAAAACACATGATATATGATATATTTTTATAAATATATAAAAAATTAACTTAATAAAAAAAGCTACATACTAGTATATAATATCCTAAAGTGCAAATAGTGTTTATGATTTTCACAAAAAATATTGTTAATAATTTACCATAAACTATAAGTTCAACAGCATTTATAAATCATAGTCAATGCTAATTTCAACATCTACTAATATTTTTTTAAAGCAGAAGTTGTGTCTGTCAACATTAGTTAATGCACATTTAACAGGAACAAAAAACAAACAGTTGTATCGGTGTTAAAAATTGACAAAGATTAATAAATTCACTGAAAAAAAAATATTCATTCAATTTAACTAATTTTTTTTAAGGTAAGTGGTCGCTATTAATTTATTTAAGCTACGTTTAAACATAGGTTTTTTTGTTTGTTTTGTTTTTCTATTTTTTTTAAATGTATCCTAAATAAATTAATTGCGACCATTGATTACGAGTAAATTGATTGAATTTTTTTTTCAGTTTTCTGTAAACATTAAGGTTAGCTAATGCATTAACTAATGTTTCAAAATCTACACAAATGCTGCTAGAAAAATGAAAAAAGAGGACCAGATTTGAGTCTGAATTATTTATTCACTCGTTTTAAGTCGCTTTTCATTTGCGCCGGTTTAACACAAATCTCACAGGCCTTTCTCAAAAGCCTCAGAATATCTTAAAATATTAATCTGGATTAGTAGCCATGTAATTATGTCAATCTAGCAGTTCAACCTGGTATTTAGGTCTTTATTCCACCTGAATTTAAAAGCAGAATGATTTCTCTTTGACAGGAGATGAGGAATATCCCGAGCACAGAGAAGACTGAACATCACATGCTTACGGAGATGCTCAAAGGAGGAGCGTGAAGGGTTGTTAAGCCTCATTAAAAGAGTCACGCATATTAATGAAAGCAACTCAGATCTGACTGGCCCAGTCAAAAGGCAGGTTAATGAATATGGCTGCAGGGGTTCATGGGAAATTACTCACATTTTACAGCCGGAAGAGTGAGTGATTTGGCCTGTACCTTTATATAGCAGATACGGCGTGTAAAGAACATAGCAAGAGTACATGTAAAACAAATAAATATGAGCCATTTTCACACAGAGATTACGGAAAAATGCATCCGGGATTTATCCAGGCTCTTTTGTTCAGACTGCTTATGATTTTCCGAAATCTGTGCATGCATTCACACACATGCCATAAAGATCCCCTGAAAACACATTATGCACTAGGTAGGTTTTTTCTCTGCAGCGTCTGAAGTTTGCTTATTATCCGTGATTTCTCTCTCTCTCTCTCTCTCTCAAAAAAAAAAACATGCATTCATTTTGTTTATGATAAGATCATAAGTGCGTGATGCACATGTGCACTCACTATGGCACGCTCGTTGTGATATTGTTTTGTCTTTGTGCAGACACAATGCTTTCCGTAAATGTTACGGCAATGTTACTAGGCCCCCTTTAGCGAAACGATTCCAGAACATTTACGAGACATGTTTGTGTTCAAGCAGAAGCCTCTCTGCCATTTTTACGGAAATTTTCTGGGATCAAAGTGCTGTGTAAATGGGGTTAAATATGTGTAAAAGTGAAGTGTCTGCGTATCTAGCATTTGAACCTAAAATCAACCATTTAAACAACATTTAAACAACCATTTCCATAACTACAGTGTGCAATTATTCAACTGTTTTCGAAAAAGTTTTCGCCTTCTATTTTTGAATATCCTGTTTGTTTGGAAATGTGCAACATCAGATTAATAATAAAGTCAAACAATTGCTGTTTCCAAGCGAGTGTGACGGTAATAAAATTCATGCAAATGCAAAGCAAAACAGGATGGCAGGCACTCCGACAGCTAGTGACCTTTAAGTTTATGATGAAAAACAAATGTCAAGGGTTTGAGAGGCTGGACTGCGGCAGGCTTTGCAGGGATTTTCTGTGTGTCTTAGACAACACATTAATTCAACCCACCATCAATATCTTGGAAAACAGAGATGTTTGTGCCCGATCCGACTCTTCATTTATATAGAAAACAAGATTGGGAGTCGTTGATCCTCTCTTAGTGATGTAGATGAGGGCATTGTAACCCGCTTACACAGTCATTAGGCATCACATCGATTGGGCTCCGATTTTTTAAAATCTAATTTAATAACCACTTGTTCTGCCAAAATAACATGAGTAAACTAGATATCTATATGAGTTGCTTGGTGTGTCATATGCAAATGGGTGGTTGTTTACTAAACCAGGACAATTTAGGCACGAGTGTGTGATATTACTTAAGTCAATGATTTTAAGATGATTTATCCCATTCTATTGGCTCCTAACATTTTTAATGGAATATTGATAGCTGATATTGAAATTAATGAAACAAAATCAAATCTAAAGTGGTGCAATACCCAAGCCCTATACTGTACGGTACCCAAAACTTATTTTGCTTCTGTAGAAACCTGACAAGAAAGAAAGGACTGAGTATCATAAATGTCAATTTACAGTCCCATAATTCTGTGCAAATGATCTGCCAGCAATTCAAGCTGGAGTTACTGTAGTTCACATCAAGCCTCTGTAACGTCCTTATCGAAACAAGAGATTGATTACTGCGAGCTTATTGTCGACAAGTTTATACAGATCATGTCATACAAACTCACTGTACGGAGAGCCCATGTCTCCTCAGAGAGACGCCCGGCATAGAGCGAATGTTGTGCCGGAGAGTTTCAGGAGGAGAATTTGTCCCCGAAAACTGAGCGGAATCCCACCTGAGATTAGAAAATCACGAAATCGTGTTAAAATAACTCGGTAAAATGCAATGACTACGTCCAATAATTCAGTCCTCGCAAATGTCTCGGGTATACTTAGAGGGACAGAGATATACAATGTTGTTGGCGCAACCAAACAAATCTGTTCACTCGCTTCATATTTTCCAACTAAGTCAGCCTCAAAACAATAGAATCAAATGATGAATTGGTTTTCTGAGGTCACAAAGTTCCTTGCAGTCGGTGCGCTGCGCCAAACGCCCAATATTCAATGCGCTAAAGAAATGCGGCACAGATTTAATAGAAACGTGGAAATGCCTGTCAGTACTCTTCAAAGCAGGTCCTTCCACAACATAAAGACCGGATTGGACTATTTTATGGCTTACAGTGGCCACAAATAAATGTTCCAAGTACACAAAGACAATTCATCTCCTTCTCTTTCAACATACTGAGGAAGGAAAGACATTTGTATATCCTGCGCCATGTACAGAGGTTACGTGGCCTCTTGTTTGAGCGTATGGAAAACATTGTTTGGATAGATCCATCTAGCTCATAACACAACGCATCCCAAGCAAATGATCTCGAGGACAGCTAGCGCTTAACTCGCGCTGCACAAAAGACAAACGTATCAAATATCCAGCGACTTATTTGCCGCATTCAACACTCTCAGTGAAATATTTCGTTACGATATCACTTTCCCCAACTCGTCCGGTGACTGGAAGTTGACTGCGGCTAAACGCGGGCAATTTGGTTCACTTTTCTCCACCTTCAACCTATTTCTGTCAACCGCCGCGCTCCAAACCCACCCGACAAATGGATTGTGGGAAAAGCGATGTGTCCCCAACAATTCTATCATGAAGAAATGAGGAAAGGCAACATTACAGATGAGTTCACATATACAGTACTCAACCCGAGACCCCTCTCTCTTTCTCCCCCCCGCGCCTCCTCGCCTCTGACAGTTATTGTTTGCTGAACAGATGACAAGATTGATGCTCCTCTGTAAATCAGGGCCGAGCATGAGTGACTCCTTCCCTTTCTCGTATCTATCATCTGCAGAATGGAGATTAATAGGAGAGAGTCCTATTCTTGGATTTGTTGAGGGCACTTGCTCCCTGACCTCTGGTAAATAATTAGATATCTTTGAGAGCCACTGCACCGTGGCAATGGACAGGCAGGGCCCGCAGACGGACTCTAATGGCCTGCGGGCTGAATTCGTGTGCAAATGGTCTGGTACACACCAGACAAGAACTGACTTTTGCTTTGTGCGTACTGTATGTAGGTATAAAGCCCAACATACTGTACGTTAATACACTGTATATGCAGAAATGTAGTGTATGATGTGTATTTCTATGCATTAACCAATTTAAGGTATACAAAAATATGTATTTATTTATTTATCTACAATATATCATGTGTTTTATAGATTATAAATAAGTAAAATATGGATAGACAGATGAAGTGTGAAAATTGCAGAAATAATTATAAAAAAATCCAGAAGCCCCCCACCAAAGAGTTAAGAGACAAAACCAAAGACAACAATAACAAAGCTTGGTTAACACGCACACTTTAACTCCACAGCATGTTTATTAAACTCTTTGCAAGCAGTTTTTATTTGTTTGTTTGTTTGGTTGTTTTGTTGTGTTTTTTGGGAGGGAATGCATTCTACAAATCTGCATAAGAAAGTCTAATTGGCTGTAAGGTTTTATTTTTGCAGCAATTAATAAGAGGACTGGATGCATTGTTAAAAGGTATTAGAATATCTGTGCCATTGCTGCTAGAGAGAAACGTGCATCCCAACAAAATATTATCAAAGGCTCGGGGCCCAGGGGCCTTTTGGATATTTTTATTTTCTTATAATTGAGTTGTAATGGGCCTATATGGGGCATGTTTTCTGCTTGATAGAGGATTTTAATGCTTTCCATTATCGCTTTACAAAACTTGAGGTTTAATGTTACAAAACTTAGAAAGACTTTCATTAACACCGGGAAACAATTTGATAAATAAAAAGTCAGCGTGATAATGCAGATCAGAGAACAAATGCGTGCTAAAACTCGACTGTAAAGCGTTTCCTAGAGGGGTGTACAGTTCATATAAAGGAAACACGAAAAAATTATAAAACATTTCAATTGGAGAAAAACAAAGCAAATAAATATAACCTAGCCTGGAATATTTTTTAATAAATTACAAGCTTTTTTTAAAGGGTTATTTCACCCCAAAATTACAATTTTATCATAAATCACCCATGTGTCGTTCTAAACCACAAAGTCCTTCGATTGTCTTCAAAACACATTTTTAGATATTTTTTTTGAAAACCGGGAGGCCTGTCCCATAGATTTCAGTTTGATTTTACAATCAAGCCCAGAAAAGAATAAAAGACATCACCAAAAAGGTCCATGTGCCATCAGTAGTTCAATAATAATATTATGAAGCCACGAGAACACTTCTGTGCGCAAAGAAAACAAAACAAACTATTTTATTTAACATTTTGTTCTCCTTGGTCGTTCAGTACGCGTTCATGAGGAGACTACAGCGCATGCTGTTGACGTGACCTGCTGACGTAGCTGGCAGTGTACAGACACAAAATACACTTTCAATTTGTAAATTTTTACAAGCTGTTTAAGTATTGTTTACAATAATAGCTCAAATAAAAAAGGAGAAAACAAAAAACGTTGGCAACTAGGAGGAGAACAAAATTTTGAATAAAATCTTTAGTTTTGTATTCTTTGCGCACAAAGTGTTCTAGTCGCCTTTATACAGTATTATTATTATTGATGGCACATGGACCTTTTTGGCGATGCCTTTCGTTATTTTCTGGGTTTTATTGTGAAAATTAAAGGAAAACACCACAGTTGTTCAATATTTTACTGTGTTCTTACCTCAACTTAGACAAATGAATACATCCCTATTTTTTTCAATGCATGGACTTAATCTTTGTACAGCGCGTCGTGAAGGTGTTAGCATTTAGCCTAGCCCCATTCATTCCTTATGCTGCGGTTACACCAGCAGCGGTAGAGACGTGAAGCGCGAATAATTTCAATGTTAAGTCAATGTGAAGACGCGTTGCCGCGCGTCTGGAGGTCTCGCGGCGCGGATGAGGCGTTTGGCGCAGAAGACGCGATTCCGCCTCATTCACGCGTCTAGTTTGCGCGATTGGCGCGGATTGAGCGCCCAGTGCGGTACGCGTGTTACGCGCGAATGGTGCTTTTTGTGTATTTTGCGTTTGAAGCAAATTTGCGTCTGACGCCCGAGTTGAAAAATTTTAACTTTAGCAGAATTTCACGCCACTTTAACCAATCAGAAGCCTGCTTGCTGCTGTGGCGGCAGCCCCGCCCGGAGTCACTCATTCAACCTGAAGGAATGCTTGATATTGTCCGTGAGTAGTCACCCGGAGCTATACGACACAAGTTCTTATTTCTATAGAGACAGGAATGAAAAGGACCTCAGTTGGAAGATTGTCAGTGAGGACATCGGGCAACCTGGTAAGTTGTAAATACACATTTTACTTTTGAGTCACGTGACGTTTATCGACCCACGCCTATAGTAAGGTGACTAAATACAAACCGGTAACTCTCTCGATAAATGCACAATCAACATCAGTCATTTTGCAAACAGAACCGTATGGCACTTGCCCCTCCCACAAGAACCAGATTTTGCCTCTGACGCGCGTCAAATGCTTGCTTTTTCTGCACGTCTACTTCGCTCTAGACGCGCTTATGCATTCAAACTGTTCAAGCGGCAAACTAGGTGCGGTAGACGCGATTTTGACACCTGAAACGCAGTTGGTGTAAACGCAGCATTAGGAACCAAACAGGGATGAATTTAGAAGCCACCAAACACTTCCATGTTTTCTCTATTTAAAGACTGTTACATGAGTAGTTACACGAGTAAGTATGGTGGCACAATATAAAACGTGCCGATTTTTTAAGCAGATAAAAAAATAAGAACTATATTGATTTGTGGAAAAGTACTTAGTTTGCAGCACTTCGACCTCGGGCGCAGTAATATTGATGGAAGTTTGAGCGAGAGGGGCAGTAGCCTAGTCAAGAGTGGAAAAACATGGAAGTGTTTGGTGGCTTCTAAATTCATCCCTGTTTGGATCCTAAGGAATGAATGGAGCTAGGCTAAATGCTAACATATTCACGACACGCTGTACAAAGATTAAGTGCACGCATTGAATAAAAGGTAGGTATGTATTAATTTGTCTAAGTTGAGGTAAGAAAATAGTAAAATATTGAAAAACGGTGTTGTTTTCCTTTAAACTGCAGATTATGGGACAGTCACAAGCCTCCCGGTTTATATAAAAAATATCTAAAAATGTATTCTGAAGACAATCGAAGGACTTGGTGGTTTGGAACGACACACGGGTAAGTGATTTATGATAAAATTGTAATTTTTGGATGAACTACCCTTTAATGTGAGCCTGACTGTGAAATCCAGACTAAAGTCTCCTAATATAATTATGACATGGGGAGCACAACAATAGCTAAAGTTGGCGGACATTAATTTTAATCTTTGACATGACATGTTTTCAGATAATATTAAAGATATCAAGGTTATATTTTCACAGAATGCTCTTTACATTATGTAGGATGATTTAACAGTAAACTTAACTTACTTTAGCTCAGTTTTCACCGACCGGGTCACATACAGCACCTGTGGAGATCACACAAACCAAAAGTACTATATTAAAATTATTTAAAATGGACTCCAAGTTCACTTATACATACAATATAACCTTATAAATAATAAATAAATAAATATTTGATCCAATATAGGAAATATTTGATAGCAACATGAAAATGTTAGCAATTACCCAATTATGTTCTGTGTGGCACAACAAACGTCAATGGCTGACGTGACATGAGAAGAATCCCAGGCAATGTTCTCACCCTTCATTAATGCCGTTAGACTCGAGCGTCGCTCCTCTTCTGGTCTGCTGTCGGGTGAAGTGCTTAGGCAAGAAGAGAGTGATGGATGATCGGGGGGGAACAGGGGGACGTCTGGGCCAAAGCCGGTGGGTGTGAATGATTCACAATTTCCCTCTTTCAAAGCTTTTCTGATAATGACACATCTACTGCCGCGACGTCCTTTATTACCGCTTCTAATAGAAACAACAATAATAAAACTAATACAATAACACATACTAATAACCCCCATCGTCATTATAAACTTAATTTGTCCCATTAATTGTCACACATTACGCTGAAAATACACGATCCTGCGCGTTTCTTCTCTTTTAAACTGCGGTGATAATCGACAAACTGCTTTGTTATAGCTGGGAGGTGAAATCGTGCTGTAATGTAATATATTATTTGATATTTAAGGGTTTGGTTTTATAGCGCACTTCTGTTTTTAAAATTAGGCCGCAATGATTCGGGCATTATTGCGTAATAATCCGATGCAATATGTTTTATTGTATTTTTGCCAATTACATTACTCTCGGCCGAATGAACCTGGATGTCACCTTTGAGGAGGTTCTCATTGGTTTATTATAAAGGTTTATTATTGCGGACCTGTTTACCTTGAGAAAATAAGATTTTCTCCTGATAAGCAATTTTGTTTATTACTTTTAATGATTTCATTAGGAGAACGCCGCCTCAGAGGTGGGCTGGTGTGTCGAGCGGCTCGCCTGAGAAAATACAAACATGCGCGGCGTATGAAGAGATGAACAATTAAAACTGCAAATATTAATAATAACAGACAACAGAGTTGATAACAATGCCATAATGACCGTCAATAAAACCGCAACAACAAAGCAACGCAAATTACTTCCAATCCATAACGGCCCATCCCAAAAATAAACTAAATCTGAATGCAATAACTGTGTTTGTTGTCCTGAGAAATAACTCAAGGATGTTAGTAATACACGAGACTTATGAGTGAGTCTTATTGTTTGGGTTGATTTGTTGCTTAAATAACCAAAGACTTACCTAGAAAAAATTTTAGTTTCAAAAGCAATGCTTTCTCTTTATAAATATATACAGTATTTAATGGCTGTATGATTAACATAATTTCAGGAAGTAGGATATGTTCCTGGATCAATCTTTATATAAGTATGAATAGGTTTAGGGTCAATGTTAGTTTTGGGACTTGGTTAAGGTCACCCCCCAAAAAATCTTGTCATAATTTTCTCGCCCTCACGTTGTTTTAAACCTGTATGAGTTTCTTTATTCTGTTGAACACAAAAGAAGATAATTTGATCAATGATCGTAGCACACAGTTCACGGTACTCATCGACTTCCATAGTAGGAAAAAGAAATACTATGGAAATCAGTGGTTATCGTCAACTGTGTGCTTACGATCATTTAATAAAATATTTTTATTTGTGTTTAACAGAATACAGGGTTCCCACACCTTAGTTAACTTAAAATTCAAGGACCTTTCAAGGCTTTTCCAGGTCCAATACCCTCAAATTCAAGGACTAAATGTGGGGACACATTTTAAGTGAGAGCAAGGTTACATTGTGTTACCTTTTAAGATACATTTTACAGTTCCCTTTCGAGGGAACTCGCGCTGCGTCACTGCGGTGACACTATGGGGACGCCTCCAGGGGTAAGTGCATCTGAATGTGTATATCAAATTCAACCAATGGTGAGGCTTAACGATAAAGACAGGGTGACGCTGGAGCCAGGAAGTATATTGCTATCTGAAATATTGCCAAAGACTGCGTGACGCAGGAAGTATGGCAATGGAGACGCAGCGTCTCGTTCCCTTCTCAGGAACAACAGTTACACAAAACCCGAGACGTTTTCATGTGTCAAACACAACTATGCCAAAAGCATTTTGATATGAATCAACATTTGCATACAGAAGATATAAGCATTTAAAGCTAACAGTTTAGCACGTGTGCCTAAAAGTCTAGAATTTTTTATGATAATATCCTACACTACACAGGGAATAATATGGATTTTTTTCCAGAAAACTTCTTGCATAAAATAGATTCAAGCACTTTCAATTACCTGTATCCATGTATGTATATTATCAAAAACTTCCCAGGGCTTTGAATTATTTTCCACAGATTCCCAAACTTTCAAGGATTTCATGGACCCGTGGGAACCATGAGAATAGCGAGTTCACATCACAACTATAAATATAAAGATATAATGAACAATATCTTTGGGATCACTTTCAAAGCAATTTTTTTCCACCTGATAAATGATAAACCATTGACAGCCAATCAAATCTTTTTGAACTTCATGTAAAAATGACAGTGGAGAAACTCATTGCTGAGGTCTATAAAATTACATCAGGTGTCCAATGCTGATGCAGTTGCTTTGAAATTCACTACGTAATGCTTTATATCCAATATTACTTAATGACATTAAAGGCAAGTGCTTTGCGTGAGTCCCGCGCGTGTGAGCGAATTAGCATAAAGTTATCGCTATGATGTGGACGCTAATATAGTTATCGTTAACGTTATCATTGTAATGTGAACAGCCCTTAAGATCCCTGTAAACAGGCTGGATAAACTGTGGGAAAATCACAATTGTCATTAACTCTTTCCCAGCCAGCCTTTTTTTTTTAAAGTTGCCAGTCAGCGCCAGCATTTTTTATGATTTCTTATTAAAATATAAAAACACAAAATATCTCAAATGAAAGAACAGACCCTCAGCTTAAAAAAAAACTTTTGATCCTATCATCATTTGTTTTCTTTTTATTACCGCTCAAATATGGGTACGATTCTTGAAAAATACCACATTTTGAGCAAAAAGCTAAGATAATTATTTTTTTGTTGTCAGAGATCAGATTCAGAGCTTTTTATTGTTTTTGGATCAGTGGATGCTTTAGTGTTTTATTTGTTGGGTAAGAGCCCCACCTACTGGATAATAGCAGAAATATGGATTGCCATAAAAACACTATATTGTCAGAGAAGCGTTTTCTCTAAATTGACAAGATATTTCGTCAGAACTCTTTCCCCGCCATTGACAAGTTAACTCGTCAATTAAGAGAAAACGCTTCCCTGCCAATGACAAGTATTTTTGGCACTCCGCAATCAGGCTTGTGCACAATTCAGAATTGAATTGAGAATGACTCCTAAATTCCAATTCAATTCTTGATTTTGAATTGAATTTGAATTGATGTCAAAAACAGGATCTAGAATTAAAAATCGAATTTGAATTAAAGGAAGCAGAATTGCAATTCAATAGAAATTCTAAGAAATTAATATACATATTATACAGTAAGTGAAGTGTTAAAAATGAATCTTTCAGTATATGTCAGATATGATTGCATTACATATTCTATAAATTATATTTGTTTTAACTACTTTAAATTATATTAATGTTAAAATCTCTATCCACATAACAAATAATTAAGTTAGATTTTTTTGTAATTGTTATTTTGTGGAACACAATGGAACATGACTTTGTTTCCCAGAATGCTTTACTTTAATCAAGTACTATTCAAAATGGTTACCAAACAATTTTCCAAAGTAACTTTCCTAAACTGAATGTATGTGAGATTCTTTCTGTTGTGTGACTGTGGAATTTCTTTGAATTGCCATGAATTTAATTCCACTTCCTGTCATTCCAATTCCAAATCCAATTCAACTTCCTGTAGGGCGGAGTTAATTCAATTCAAATTCCAATTCATGAATTGAATGGAGGCCAATTCTGAAATTCTGAATTGTGCACAAGCCTGGTGCTCTTACGCAACTTATAAAACCCGGAAGTATCGCCCTAGGGAAAATAGCTGTATGGCCGTGTAAGTTTGATGATCGCTCTGCATCGGATCTCTATCAAAAGTCCTTCACAAAAATAGAATTCTCATCTTTTTGCTCAAAATCTGGTGTTTTTGAAGAAACCTACACATATTTGTGAGGTGATTACAAGAGAACTAATGAAGGTAGGATAAAACAATTTTTGTTGTTTGAAAGCATTTGATATATTGTATGTTTTTTATATTTTAAGAAGAACATTTTCTGGAAGGCATTAATCTTTTGTGAAAATCATGAAGAATGCTGGCGCTGGCTGGCAAAAAAAAAAAACACTGGCGGGGAAAGGGTTAAGGTCTGTCCTCAAATTCTGACAATCACTTACAATTTTGAATCTTATTGGTTCTTGCATGTCTCGTGATAAAACAAACATATGACAAGTAGTCAAAAGTCATGCAAGAACAATCATCGTCATGCCGCCATATATAAACTTACCACACTGATTTGTATGTTGCCATGGATACACATCATATCCATAGATAAATAAGCTCAAAATATAAGTCGCTTTCTCTCAGAAACATATAATTTTGCTTTAGAAGCCATATTAACGCACTGATTTCACGACTTTAATGACCTTAACATGGCAGCATTTTATTATTTTGTGTTCAGCTGAAGATGCATGTGGGATGAGGCATGAGGATGAGTAAATTATAGGGTGAGGTTTCATTTTTGGATGAAATATTCCTGAAAGGCCTTCAGCATAAATATCTACTGTTAGTTAGTCTGCTCCGAATAATACTTTCAGTTATAAGCAACATGAACTGTCAGTCAAGGCCATCACTTGACAGTCAAGTTCATTTTGCTGTACCTACCAACACAACACAAATTTGTACGATTTCATGAGGTGGCAAATTTGACAATAAAAACTGACTTGGGTTTAATGTGGGGTATCATTAATGTTTTTGTATTTATTTTCAAATAATTGTACGCTTTTGTGCAATTCACTTCGTACAAATTTACATGACTCAGACCCCCCTTGTAAAATCCGTAAAAATCCCCATGAGATCAGGTTGTATGTACCCTCTACTCGACAGTGTTGAGCTCCGCACAAAAAGCGTTTGTGTTTGCTGCAGAGTGGCTTACATGCTGTCACTTTGACTTTGCCAGCGGCTTCATAGGAAACGTCGTGTGGTTCAGCCAGTCGTTCTCCACCGCTCGCTGTGGTTCTGTTAAACAGTCCAGGCATCCTGCCACCATGCTGTAAAGCCTCCATTGCTCATTCTCACCCTCTTTCTGAAAGTAAGTCTGTTGACCTTAGATAGAGAGGCAGAAATTTCCAGAGCATTAAATCAGGCCGACTTCCCGATTCCTTCGCAGAGAGCCGACCCATGTAATCGCCATGCTGCACGGGAGTGGTATTGTTTTTAAAGGATCGTCTGTATGTGGCAGACGAGACCGGGTTTACCTCGACAATGGAAGTGTGACAGGGTTCTGTCGTAGCTGTCCACGGTTCAAGCCCCGTAGATCGGGAAAATGTCATAGTTTGGCTGAGTGCAAAGTGCAGTGGATAATCTTGTGTTGGCCTCTGCTCGCTGCACCGCTCCGGGTGTCCTGCCAAGAATGGAGAGAAAAAAGGCTATTGCATGCACATTTGGCTTCCTAAGATGCATGTAGCTGAAACCAGTCTAGTAATGTTTCTCAACTTGTCACTGTGCATGGAATAAAGCGATATATTAAAGTGATGCCCAACGGCCTCGGTTTTCAACTATATGGCCTTCATCATAGAGATTTCAAAACTTTCCATGAACACAGCTAACACTTAGATGAATCACAACATTAAGTTTGATTTAAAGCTAAAACGTATATGAAATTTGGACAAAATACAAACTGTGTACTGTTTTTGAAATAACACTTTAACCATCATGCACATTCTATAATGAAA
Source organism: Misgurnus anguillicaudatus (assembly GCF_027580225.2). Taxonomy (NCBI): domain Eukaryota; kingdom Metazoa; phylum Chordata; class Actinopteri; order Cypriniformes; family Cobitidae; genus Misgurnus; species Misgurnus anguillicaudatus. The sequence continues at coordinate 33,657,627 of NC_073340.2, read as the reverse complement.
TCAAATGATTGTACAATGTAAAACTATTGAGATTTGCAATGCATCATGGGAGTTCCTAAAAGCACTTTGGCATCAAATTTAATTTTAAAATCACATTTAAACTCAGAGGTCTAAAGTACTCAAGCATTTTTGAAGTATCTATAGTCACGTAATTTTTTTATTCTTTTTTCGTGATATTATCACAAATTTCCGTGTTTTTTTGTGATCGTATAACAAATTCCTGTTTTCGTGTGATTATCACTTACCATTGTCGCTTCGGTTTACGGTTAGATTTACATAAAATGACATCCCTACCCAAACCCAACTCTGACCCTAACGCCAAAAAAAATTAATCCGAAGAAAACGGTATAAACCGACATTCTAAAGCAAGCACCAAATCTAACCCTAAATCGAAGCGAAAATGGTTTAAAAATAGGAAAAAGCAGTTAAGTAACCAATACGTGATAATCACATGAAAACAGGAATTTGTTATATGATCACGAAAAAACGTGGAAATTCTTGATATCACGAAAAAAAATAATAAAAATATTACGTGACTATATCACGAAACCTCGTGAGACTGGGTAGAATTTATCAGGGTGTTTTTCTTTTACTTTAATACATTTTTAAACATATCATACTTTTTATTACTACATTTCACATTAAATCTCTTTTAGTACTTAATAAAAAATAGTGCTGGGCAAAGATTAATCGCATACAAAATAAAAGTGATTTTTTTTGCAAAAGATATATGTGTGTGCTGTTTGATATTATTATGTATATAAAAATACACACACATTCATGTGTGTATTTAAGAAACATTACATGTATACAGTATATATATATATATATATATATATATATATATATATATATATATATATATATATTTTTTGTAAATATTTTTATATATTCTAAATTATATATAAACAAAAATGGATATATAAAAAAAATTCTGAAATTTATGTATGTCTGTGTTTAATATAATTATTACACACAGCACAGACACAATACAGTATATTATGCAAAAATGCACTTTTATTTTGTATGCGATTAATCACGATTAATCTTTGCACAGCACAAAAAAATCAAATACTTAAGTACTTTTACTCAAGTAAAAGTAAAATGTATATTAAGTGAAAGTATACATAAGATAGTACTAGATTTGAATGTATTATTTAGGTATTTAAGGTCACATTATTTCTGATCCCATTTTTTTAAACCCTAGTTAGTGTGTAATGTTGCTTTAATAGCATAAATAATACCTGTAAAATGATAAAGCTCAAAGTTCACTGCCAGGCAATATCTTTTCTTTAACAGAATTCACCTTTCAAAGCCTACAGCGAACGACCCGTTTGGATAACAGCGCTCTACTTCCTGCTTTAATGACGTCACTAGAACAGTTTTTTGACTAAACTCCGCCCACAGGAATACGTCAGTCGCCAGCTAAGCTAACGGCAAGCTAAGCTGCTGTCGAATCACAACACACTAAACAAACTTAACAATCAGAACTCGATATGTATTTCTGAAGGAGGGACTTCACAGAACAAGTAAGACATCAGCATGTTTTGAGGAGAGTGAAAACAGCGCTATACAGATAAGTAAATTGTGTGAAAAATACCGTGATTTTTTACACGTGAAACATGAACACATGTTATATTGCCCACTATAAACACAGTCAAAGCTTCAGAAACACAAAAAGGACGGGACCTTTAAAGGTAAAACAACTTGTTTTATGAAATGTAGTTGAGAAAAAGTATGCAGTAGTATGCATCAGAATGTAATAAAGTAAAAGTTTGCCAAGAATATATGTTAATCAATTTAAAAAAAAATCATTCTGGAGCAGAATATGATAATATGGCACTTGGCACAGCTGCAGTATAACCTGACGACTGACACAACATGGGTATTTTTCTTAACCTAATGTACATGCAAATGTTCATCACATAAATATTATTTCTAGAAAAATTATATATTTATACAAAAGAGAAAAGTTTTCTTAAAAGTCTTTGTGAAAGTCTCTTGAGTGTAAACAGCACAAAAAGTGTGTAGTCAGATTATTTTTTAACATCTATTTTGGTCATCAAAGAAACTAAATTATTTTAGTTGTATAAGGAACCGAATCCTTCTCCCTTAAGATTCACACCCTTAGGACTGAAATCAGCGCAGAGAAAACAGTTCATGCATTCTCTCTGAATGACGCATTGAAAATAATCCCATCCCAGATGGGAGTTCAGTTCGCACATAAGCACGACCAATATGAGCTTCCATCTCTCCTCCTTTGTTTTTTGTCTCTTTACCGCACTTGAGCCGTATACAAAGAAATGAATTAAAATAAATGTCGGTATGGAACGTGCTCCCAATTTCGTACACCAAGGATTTGGATAGATTGAGCTAATTCAGCAAAATAACTACTAAAGTCAGCAACATAACCACATCTGGAACATTTAACGTTTCTTAGTGTAATTAATTCTTGCGCTTTATTTCATTTATGACATGAAAACTTTTCTATTGCACCTTTAAATCTGCAATCATTATCGAAGATGGTGCCTGGATATCACATAATGTTCTTGTTTGCATTTATACAGTATATTTCACAATCTTTGGTGTCCCCAGAGTATGTATGTGAAGTTCTAGCTCAAAATACTATATAAATAATTCATTATAAAATGTTCAAATTGCCACTTTGTAGGTCTGAGCAAAAATGTGCCGTTTTTGGGTGTGTCCTTTTAAATGCAAATGAGCTGATCTCTGCACTAAATGGCAGTGCTGGATAATGCGGATTAAGCGGCAGTATTATCCCCTTCTGACATCACAAGAGGAGCCACATTTCAATGAGCTATTTTTCAAATGCTTGCAGCGAATGGTCTACCAAAACTAAATTACGGGGTTGATTTTTTTCACATTTTCTAGGTTGATGGTGCACTTAAACATGGAAAAAGTCAGATTTTCACAATATGCCCCCTTTAACATTTAGATGTCTTTTATGTATGTACATCTTGAGAAATATACAACTTTTATGACATTTATGCATTTGTATTTCTTTAAACAGTATGCGTGTTCTCTGGGATTGAACCCATGACCTTTCCATTGTTAATGCAATGCTCTATCCATTAAGCCACAAGTACACATGACTGGTCAGAATATAATGTAATCCTTATTATAAATACAATAATATCAACCAATGTGTTTTAGGTTATAATAGGGTTTACATTTTAAATGCTATTGGGATTTTACGTTTTATTGTGTTCAATTGTCCAAAATGATATGTGTGGTTGGATCACATTTCACATCTGAATATAAATGAGATCTCGCTGGTTGGCATCAGAGAGAGAGAAAGACTGTCGAAAAACACTAACAGCTCTTTAAGACCTCTTACCTCTCATCTCATCTTCACATCCTCATGGGTGAAGATTCAGCGAGCACCCAATTCGAACCAGGACACTCCACCACACCTCTACCAAACGAGTGCCGGGGGAAAGGGGTCGGGGAGCACGGCAATGATTTGATTAATAAAAGTCAGAAATTTACAGGCAGAAAATAATCTATAGATGTGATGGAGTGGAACATTTCTCATCAAACTGTGAAAATTCTCAGATCCCAGAAGAACTCCGGCTCGGCGAAGTTCCATCTGCGCAAATACGAGCTCCGCGCAACACCGACTTGAGCTCAAAATGAGAAATTTGATGGCGTGCACGGTGAGTGTCGCAAGCCTAATTTTAACATCCGAGACTAGACTGAATACCTCCATTCATTTCTGGATAATTTAAAAGGCTGGCTTTTTTCATAGTGCCAAATCCCCTGTGCAGTCTCTCAAAACTGATGGAGAATCTAAAACAATTAACAGCTGCAGTGACATTATCCCATTTCCAGACCACTTTCAATGTTTTCAACATAAGAAAACATATGCACTATAAACATTGGCTAAGTGCGGAAATAGTCAAGATAATCTAATTTATGATTGTAAAGACACAACGTTATGACCTTTTCTCAGGAAAATATATGATTTAAAGCTTTTAACATGACCCTTTTAATAACACATATACAGTAAATCACCTAAAAACAACCAAATCCATAACCTGTTGAATGTTACATTTGACTTCCAATTTCCCTAAAACTAGCAGTCTAGACGTAACACGGCATGGCCCGTAGACTGGGTGAATACTACATTAGTCTAGGGAGACGCAGACAGAGGACTGTGCAGGGGAAAAAAACACTAGGCGAAAAACTGTCTGAGAAATCAATGTGCCCACAAATCTCCAAGTGATCATTAGTTTGTATGCGAACTCAGTTTCCATAAAGACCTTGAGCATCCTTATTGTAATTCTAAATTGCTCGGGCAGGTATATTTATTTATATGCGGCAGCATTCGGGACGACCCTCGATACCCCGATTCACCCCGCAGCCACCCGATAGCTGGATTATGCGGATCTGACGAGTACGCCCGGCACTGTCAGTTTTTGTGATGTTGGGAATCTGTTGCTGTAATTGACAACACATTGAGATGCTGAAAAGCTAACCATTCAAGATCGCCTTTCTCTTCCATGTTGGCCTTCCTTAAACCTCGGATAATAGCTAGAGGGCAGAAGTATGACGAATTATAAGTTTATTAGTTAGATTCGCTCAATGCGTGGCATAACGGAAATGTTTGCTTGCTGATGAATTGTAATTTAAATAATTGCATAATTGATAAAAGTTTAAGAGGCCACATGACGATTATAAGTTCACTGCATTCGTTCTGCTTTTGGGTTTCTTAACAAATATTTACTGGCCGCTGGTGTTTGTGGAGCACCAGAAGCTTCATAAACAATGTCCACATGACTTGTGCACCATAATCCAGTGCACGTGAAGTCAATTTAAGTTGATATAAAAGCAACACACATCATTCTGAACTACCTTTTACCTGACACTACTTTCTCTCTTTTTCTCTCTCTCACTCTCCTGCTTCTCTCTCCATTCTGGAGTTTAATTTCTGTGATAGGCTTCAGTAAGCAAATGCAAATGTGTTTAATGATTTGCATCACTAGATCATTTCTGGGTTTAATATGCTTTGGTATTCTGGTCAAGGACCCAAATTTGATTTGGAGGTCTTTGCTAGCTCCCAAAGACAGACCTAATCGCATATGCCATATTAGCACGGGCCAAAATGAGGAAGAAATTACACAATAGGTCCCTGATGATCAGATCATTCCACATGCAAGTTACTTCATGCTATCACAGCGTATAAACCCACAACTACAGTTTAATGTAATCTTCTTCGGCTTACAGCTAAAATTCACTCTAGCTGCACTTTTATGAAAAGTGTTGCAGACAACAGCAACTTGCTTAAAGGAGTACCACCTGAAAATGATTTACTCAAACTCATGTTTTCCAAATCTGATGACTTTCTGTCTTTTAACTACGAACACAAAAGACAACGATAAACAGAATACAGTGCTTCTTGTTATACAGTACAATAAAAGCATAAAGCAAAGGCTGCCAAGCTACAAACTGAACTACTTAACATTATAAATTATTTATATGTTATTATTTACATTTTCATTCGTGCATTTGGCAAATGCATTCATTTAAAGTGACTTACTGTGCATTTAAAGTGTCAAGGAGTGTTCAAACTTCACTTTTCATTCCACTAACTTCTATTCATACGCATGCGAATGTGTCAGACCAGAAACGCAAGCTTGTGCGAAGATATTTTGATTTTGCACCAAAGTTCAAGTCTCATAAATTCGTATCGCATGGAGAATTCATTGAGAAGCATAGCAAGCATCATCGGCCGATATATCGGTGCACCCCTAATATCATTATCTCATTTTGACAGGAATGATGTTTAGCGGCTCCTCATCCTTGGGAACAAACACACAACTGTTTGCACTGCTTACACACGGCTCTAGACAGAATTGAGCATCCAGTTGAGCTGCGTGAACAATATTTACATTTATGAATCCAAAATGTAACTTTTAATGTAGTAAATCTTAAAATCACACAAAAGGTCATGTGATACAGAACAACCATAGATGAATGCAAATTAATTTTGTGATTCACAAATATTATCAGTAAATAACTTTGTCGTGTTTCTTTCACAAAGCCAATTTAAATCTTGTATTATAGAGCATCCTATTGGTTTTGTCATACAGCTATAGTACACAGTGCAAATGACAAAACGCACAAATAAACAAATAATAACAGACTTTCATATTTACTTTCCATAATGTAATGACAAATATCAGATGCAGTCATATTTTTCATGACATGTGTAAAGCAATTGTCAATGACATTCACTTTAACCATATGAACACTATTTTGCATACAGTATACGTATAGGTGTTCAGTCCATCAATATTTAACTAAACTAGTCGAAGGAATAACAAATCGATAGGAACACAAGTGCTTTTCTTGAGAAGTCTTATAGTCTGTTTTAGAGTCAGAAAGGTCAATTGTTAAAACAAACTCTATCTGACATTACACGATTAAATGTGTTTTATTTAATCACTGTGAAAGGGTTAACAGGTTACTAAGCTCTGACCTGGTGAAAAACATTGAAACCAAGAACACAAACCTGCTAAAAACATGTCCTTTATGACTCACAATTCAAAGCACAAAGAACCTGCAAACATCCACATATGAAGATTTCCTTGAAGGATAATTCTGCATTGTATTTATGGCTCGTCGTGAAATTTCTCCTCAGACCACGTATGAAATTAAACATTATAGGGGAAATGCCAAGTAAGCACGATACTTCACCCGTGTAATTTTTATTAACCACAGAGTAATGCATGCTTAATGTCTGTTTTTTGCTACATTGACTTAGGGTATGGATTGCTTAACAAACATCATACTGGCCTTTCATAATTAAACTGAAATAATACTGATTAAAATGCCATGCAACACCCTTCTTGAGTTTGTTACATTTGTTTGGATCATTAACTCTAGAAAAGCTTATGTTGACAGACATCAGGAGGGAGGTAATGGACGAGCCTGTGCAGGCCCAGATCGGAGAACAGCTGAAATATGGAAGAAACGGTCGATTCTGAAAAAGCATCCACAGATGGGATGTGGTTCTGGACATATGAAATCCCACATGGCACCAATAAGCCATACTTTACTTATCATGAAAACAAATATGTTTGAAAAACAATGTGAGGCGTTTAACGCACGCAGCACTACGCCAGATCTACTAGATTGATGATATATATATCAGCCTGATCCAACAAGAATTCGTATGCATTTGTACAAAGTGAATCATAAAAAAACACATTTGATTATCAAAAAAAAAAAAACACCACTAACCCCAACGTCAAAGGGGCAAAAGCAAATTGTACAAAAATGTACAAATGTGATGATCATATGAATTAGCCACCTCATAAAATATGTACGAATTGCCATGAGATAGATAGCATTGTATATGTATATACACACAGTTCTGCACATTTCAGCCAGCGGTCTTCTGGTTTACTCTAGGGGTGAGTGGGATACACAGAAATATGGACATATGAAATTTTATTATGACAATATATCAGCAGACTTGTAGGAAAGCCCACATGGGTTCAAATACAGTAAAATGTGTTAAACACAGCCTAATATAAAGAGCATCCCTCTCAAGAAAACACATTCAGGCCATATTTAACCACAAAATCAAATGGAAAGACATGATAAAAGCTATATTTGGTATAAGAATAAGCTTGTGGTGTTATTTTCATGACAATTTGGCACCCACATACTCATTATCATTATGTTTTTTCCTATTATTTTGAATGATCCTTCATTCTCATTACTGTATTTGTCATACGTTGTATATGCTTAAAACTGTTATACAATTGTAGATGTATGTTCTTTTTGGAGCTTTGCCACGAACCTTATAAGATGACAACATGATGGCATTTTAAATATATAATTATTGGTTTGTTTTGCTCTTCCGCCATCCAATGTAATTCTAATTTTTTATCTGCTTAAAAATCATCATGTTTTATTTAACATGATCTCACGAATTTCCATGGGATAGTCACGGAATGTTTTGCTAAAAAATGTTTTTGCACGGATCTCCGCATTTTTTCATGGCCCTGCCACGGACTTTCTTTTCCGTGGCATTTTCACGGATTGGTTACTCAACTGTTTTGTTCTATTTTCTTACCATTGTCGCTTCGGTTTAGGGTTAGATTTACATAAAATAAATAGCATAAACCAATTCTTAAAGTGACATACTAACGCAAACACCAAATCTAACCCTAAACCGAAGCAACAATGGTTTGACAATAGGAAAAAGCAGTTGAGTAACCAATACGTGAAAATGCGGAGATCCGTAAAAATGCCACGGAAAAATGAGCAAAATATTCTGTGACTATTCCACGGAACTTTGTGAGATCATGTTGGTTTTATTTTGTGCAACCATACTTACTTGTGTAACTACTCATTTAACAGTCTTTAAATAAGGAAAACATGGAAGTGTTTGGTGGCTTTTTAAATTCATCCCTGTTTGGATCCTAAGGAATGAATTGGGCTAGGCTAAATGCTAACACATAAACGCGCTGTACAAAGATTAAGTGCACGCATTGAAAAAAGATAGGTATGTATTAATTTGTCTAAGTTGAGTCAAGAACATAGTAAAATACCGAAAAACTGTGGTGTTTTCCTTTAAATACAATTTAACTTCCCCCCGCCATTGACGAGTATTTCCGTCAATCCGCAATACCGTTATTATTCACCAGGTGAACTTATAAAACCCGGAAGTATTGCCCTACTGCAAACAGCCGTATGTCTGTGTATGTTTTGAGGACCATTCTGATATCTCTCAAAAATACTTCAAAAAAATTGAATTATCTCAGCTTTTTGCTCAAAATTTGGTGTTTTTGAAGAAACATACCCATATTTGAGAGGTAGGGCTGGGCAAAAAAATCTATTTTTCGATTCTTTTTTTTTTTAACGTGGTCGATTCAAAATCGATTCTCAAAGAGCAGAATCGATTTTCATTCATATTTATTTACGCAAACATTGAACGTAAGATTAACGTTAATTCTAATTACTAGTCTTCTTCAATAGATGTCACCCTCTTTTTTGCCTTGCACGATGTTACCAAGGAGCGAAAGGCGAGCCTGTTATTCATTCATTCAGTGCTTAAAATGGGGAACGACGATAGTGTTGTGGTTTTTAATTTCTTTTTATTAATTACACACTTGTAAACTGCTGTTCACTGTTCTTTTTTTATTAAAGTCCACGATGTTTGAAAGCCAATGTTGATATTGGAAATCACCTAAACAAACACGCCCCTACCCCAATAGAATCTGGACCTTCTGTTGATAGACCCGCCCCACACATACGCAACCCGGCAAGGATGTCGGTTAGTACAGAGCCATAGAGAAACAGAGTTGTGCCAACGGAAGTCCAGAAGCTCGGCCGTCACGTGATTCGCGGAGACTTCAGTTAGTTCCTAAAAGCCCATAGTGAGCCATTGAAATACATTGAGTTAGAGGCAAAGAACTGTGATTTTTCTTAATTTATAGTCAAGAAACGCATTTTTTTACAATATTTATATATCACATCAAAATGTGAATGTAGTATTGTTATGTAGTAATATAAACAATGTTTTTTGACAAATTAAATCCACCAATATAGGAACATTTGTATGGTCATCTGCTGGTATGTGGCTTGTTAACATGTTTTACGCTGCCTTTAGCCACTTTAAAATGCATCACACTGTACTAATGTAAGTTTATAATGTTATGCTTGTTTATAATGTAAAAAGTGAATGTGCTGTGAATGTAACTCATACTGGTTTAATTTATGAATAAAGCACAACATTAAAAAAAGACTTACAAAGCACTTTGTTTAATTTATTATAAATTATAATAATATTTCTGGCTTAGTGTAGTTTTCTTTTTGTTGTTAATATAAACATCTGATGGGAAATAACATCATCATCACTTTAAATGATTACTAATCTCTTAACTATGTAAGTATACATTTGACAAGTTATTAATAAATACATTTATTTTATTTATTAACCAGCAAAACCACAGTGTCAAAAACACCAATACGTTCATGCATAAATATGCACTTTATACCACCATCACTTTATTTAATAGCCTCTCTAATTACACAATATTTACAATAATGGATTAATCTGCATTAAGAAAACGAAATTTACCAATACAAGGCTGTTCGTGGTTTGTTGTGTGTTGCTAAAGTTATCCACAGCTTGTCCTAGCCTGACCCGTTTTCTACTAACACCCCCTAAATGTACTAATTAAATGAGAAATAATGCACTACAAACACACTGATGCATAAAGTCATTCGATTCACATGTATTGCTAACATACAATCATATTTATCAAGCGTATTAAGTCTTAAAACTTGTATTAAGTTCAACACATTCAATCTTTCTAATGCAACTCTATGGAGCTGACTGTGACTTCCGGGAACTCTGGAGAGACTCCGTGGTCCGCCATTGCTGTAAAAAAAAACGTTCCATTGGAGTGAACGGACTTGACGCAACTCTATCCTTCTATGGCTCTGGGTTAGTAGACACGCTCCTTACTGCTGATTGGCTATAAGTGTGTTTTGGTAGTCGGCCCGTCTCCTTTTCCAAAGCGTTTTTCAAACACCGTGGACTCTGCCTTTAATATGGTTTTTGTATTAAATCTATATTCATTGAGTTGAACCGAGAATCGAGTATAAAAACCAACACGAGAACCAGAATTGAAAATGTAATCGAGAATCGAAATCGAATCGATTTGATAGCTTGTGAATCGAAATCGATCTGAGACATCTAAATCGATACCCAGCCCTATTGAGAGGTGATAAAAAGAGAACTAATAAAAGTAGGATGAAATTTTTTTTTGTTTTGTTTATTTGAAAGCATAGGGTCTGTTCTTTCATTTGATATATTGCAGGTTTATATATTTAAAGAAGAGCATTTTCTGGGAGGCATTAAGCTTTTGTGAAAATCATGAAAAATGCTGGCGGGGAAAGAGTTAAACACTAAATGTAAATAATAATAATAATAATAATAATAATAATAATAATAATAATAATAATAATAATAATAATAAAAACACATAAATGAGACTGCTTGGGGGTCCTGGTTATGAAAAAATATCACTATGCAAAACATTTGACTCCTAAAAATATTTTAAAAAATTATAATCTTTGAGGTTTTTCTTTAAATTTTAAGATAAAAACTGACTCGGGCATGTATTCAATATCATAATTGGATTGGATAATTGGCCTAAAAGCATGCAAAAACATTTACGTTAACTAACTTTCTTTAAAACAACATACGAGTCTTCTGTAGACACAACCCATGTGCGCCCATCTACAGGTCAAAAGAGCATCTATACAGACCTCCTAATGACCAGACAGAACAAAGCAGGAGTTGAATTAGATTTGCACACAGACACCATCTCTCTGGTCCAATGGCTCACCAATCATAAGGCTGTACGGTGAGTACAGTAAGTTTGTAGTATCACCAGCACACCTATATTAGAGCTCACAGTGTCCAGGGACAAATAAAACTGCTGAGAGAAGATGATGGTGGGACTGAGGATATACAGGAGCGCCAGTGTGTGTGTGTTTGTGTGATAGATGGGAGAAAATGTGCATGGTTCAACACTATCACAGTCATTACACATATCCGGCCGGCGTAGCAGAAAAGCAAAAAGAAAAACCCTGCACTTTACATTGTCACCACTATCTCTGCTCTTAACAAGACTGCCGGATGGATTCAAGCACACAGCGTTTATATTGCCAATAGGACAGAAGAGATTCTTATGAGGGACATCTCAATATAAGTTCTGGCCTGTTCACCCAGAAGCAAAAGAAAACACGACTATCGGATTTGTTTCTGGATATCGGTGAGACTTCAAATTAGCACTTTGCAAGATGAGAAAATGCAAGAACACAATAGGAGAAGAGAAAGTAAAGGACATATTAGCTTGTGTGTTATTATTATTTTTTTTTCAGTTCAGGGGTTGCTTTTATTGTTGCTGTGATACCATACAAATCACCGCTATATCACAAAATGTCCCCGGTCAAAATTGGCTGGAGGCAAGTGATATCTCCGAGTAAACAGTATATGAAGACCATATCTTAAAATGATAGATCACCTCATTTTCCTGTGACAGAGGTCTTTCCTGCCACAAACATCCGTCACTGAAACTTCACAGATGGAGAGAAAGAGAGAGAGAGACACAGACTGTGTTTCAATAAACTAGTGAGCCGCCTATGTAGGTTGCATTTAAAACGCAAACATCCTGACACAACAGGAACAAAGAAACAAATAAAAAGCAGCATAAATATTCCCAATATATTCATTTGGCCAAAGTCTAGAACTGCAAACATCTTTTGTGGAGAAAACAATCCCATAATGCCTTGCGATGAGGTTAGCAAAATATTTACCCAATACTTGGGAATGCTTATTAAACATGCTAACATTAGACTTTATTAAAGTGAAATAAATTGTGAGTCAACACCTGGGGAGCGGTATTGTACAATGCATGAGCTGCCTACATGGAGCCCAAATTGGTCACATACTATGCTAAACTGACTTCATAGTAGACTGCAAGGCAGCTGAACACAACCAGAAGTGAAAGCTGGTGGCTAATGATGGTTATTTCAGGCATAATTAATCAAACTGATTAAAATGTACATAACTAGAGCTGGTGGAACAATATCGTGTCACCATCAGATTCGCTTCAAATATCTAGAAAAAATGAAAGTCTCAGATTCGTTCAATTAAATTCATCTGCTGCTTAGGACGGTCAAATTTTATCAGCCTGGAAACGTAATGTCAGATATGAAGATGATCTTCAAATTATTCCAACCTCTTTAAGACACATGCTTCGATCTCTCTAAAAAGAGCTTCAAAAGATGATTTCTTTTAACTGATACCAGCAACACATAACCGTAATAAAGATTTCTGCGTCGAATGAGGCCCTGAAGGCCAGTGTCAAATTTATAGATTTATTGAAGCTCGGCAACATTATTTTCAAGCCAATAGACTCCCAACTTGACTTCCTGTGCTTACAATGATTTGGGACCGTTGGAAAAAAAGTGCCACGTTCTGTTTACAGCGCACACAGTGTTTGATGTATGAGTCGACCTTATTGCAAATGAGCACTACATAATTGCGGGGGAAAGGGAGGAAGGAAAACACATCAAAACCGTTTTTCATTTTGTTCCCGTATGAAAAATTCAAAAGACTGGAAATCGGGGTTCAACGAGTTTGGGCAGGATATTATTTTCCAATATTTTGATCAATTTATCTGTCATCCGACGCTGGCGAGTGAAGGCAATTTAGCTGGTGAGGTCTGAGGCCGAGATGTTTCTAGAGCTCCGTGTCATATACCGTAGGAGCGCTGGAGATGTTTGATTTCGGAAATGCTAGAGAAAGATCCAGATATCAATCATTTCTGCTCACTTCGCGCTAACGGCACTTTTTCAAAGTTTTTCTTGTTTGGATGAAATGTGTGGGAGAGTGAGGTAAAGCACAAAGAGGTTAAGTATATATATATATATATATATATATATATATATATATATATATATATATATATATATATATATATATATATATTATGAATATGTTATGTACATGCATGAACAGTAAGGGAACTTTGTATTCTGCCCGTGCTGCCATCTTTATCAGTGAAAATGCCACAGCAACAATATTTAAGATGTCATCACATGTAGGCCGAAAAGATTAAAGGTAAACATGACCTTGCATCATTTATCCTCAGGACAGAAAATGATGCAGCGTCGTTCCCCGTCTGCGTCTGTTAGAGCCCTCTCGTCTCCGGGAAATGGAGAGACCTAAATTAATTCAGTCCATCTGTGTAATTTCCTGTAACACATGTGAAAAACTAATTAGACTTTCAAGTGTCTCTTTTAAAACAAATATGACCCTACAAGCATTAAATATAAAAAATGTTTATGTTTTATATATATTTATTTAATTGATTAATATAAAAAATGTGTTTGGATACAAGCAGGCTTAAATATTCCCGCAATAGGCCAGTGTCTTATTAACACGGCACGCATAAACAATAAACATGCCCCCTCATTTGCATATAAATATAAACAATACATTGGCATATCAGAATTCAAGTCACACGTACACTGTGCTATCAGCTTAAATTTCTAAGTGGCAAGGGCTGACAAACAATGATTATTTTTTATAGGCTAAGGATTGGGCTTTTTGTCTGACTAAAGCTAGCCCTGATTTTATGCACATTGTTTTTAGTTAATGATTCTCAGCTGCTTGTTGTGCCTCTGATAGCATGAAAACCAAGCATATGCTCCGGCAAAAGACAAATGATTAGCAAATGAAATTCTGGACAGCTGTCTGACTGAAAGTGTTTGGTTGATAGCATTCTGCTATCATAATTAGCTTAAGCTTTGGGTTAATTAACTTTCTACCTGGATATGCATAATAATAGCTCAAAGTGTGTGTGAGAGAGAAAGAGAAAACGTCAACAACGGCACTGGCTTTTTAGTCGCCATTTCAAGAGCATATTATAATTTTGAGAGTGATTAATCCGGGGAATATTGTGGAATACAGTAGATTTTATTTGCATGGTAGATAATGCTGAAACAATTGGAATCTATTATATGGAAGAAAGGCATTTTCCAGTCGTAATTAAAGTTTCTGAAAGCAATCACTGATTTTAACTGCTTTTGTTGGTGAAGAGAGGTGCTCTGGCAGGCTTGTAAGGAATAAATGTACAAAGGGCGACTTAAAAAGTGACTGCAGACTCTAAATTAGCAACGGCGCATATCGAATATGTCTTACGAATGTAAAATATGTTCAAGTCATGAAGATGAGATGTTGGCTTTGTTTTGATGTAGAATTTCCTTTCTATATAGCTTTCTGGTCTTCTTGTGTCATTTGGCACAAAAAGTTTAACACTTCGCAATTTAATTAAATTTAATTAATTGGGTCGATTCATACTTATAATAGCAGTCAGAAATAGATTGTGAATCGCAAAGGCGATGTTTGCACAGCTCTTTCATGTATTATGGGTGGCTTTTTGTCAGTAGGAAGTCCTTATCCATCTAACATTTAAGTCAAACATGCATTTGAAAACACTCGTCAAACAAAATCATTATATATATTCTTTATCATCATGAAATTTGAAGAACCGTGATATGCTAATAGGCATTTCCTAAAGCAAGCTGCGTACAGTAAATGGTACTTCTTCTTGGCGCATATTGAGTTTCTGCACGAGCGCCATCTGGCTTTTGGATGTAGCGGCATTTCAAAGTAATTCACTGAGCATAGCAAACAGAATCACAATTAATTATCCTAGCCCTACTGGTAATACCTACAGAACATAACTTTAACTTGTCCCTCAGTTTGCAAAAATTACCACTGTTGGGGGTAACGCATTAACGTGCATAACGTAATAATATTAATTTTCTGAAGTAGAGCCAGACCGATAAAGGATTTTAAATGCCGATACCGATACAAATGTTTGTTGGTTTTAAAATCCGATATTTCGATATATCGACCAATATTTTTATTTATTTAATTCAGAAACGCGCAACAAAACATTTTACAGATTTCCCTAACATTGGTTATTTGTAGTTATTTATGAGTTTTAACTAAAATTTCGCGTTACCAACATGGAGGTTGTAGAGTGCCCTCTGGTGGACAAACTATACAAACGCAAAACTCATGACATGGTTGAAGGCTGTTTAGTCCATTTTTTAAAAAATATTCATTTATCGGCCATTATGAATGCCAATACCGTAGTTTGGAAAATGCCTAATACCGGGAGACAATATTGCCCTGCCGATATTATCGGTCGGGCTCTATTCTGAAGTAACCAGTAAAGTAACGCATTACTTTATACATTTACACATTAATATTTCAGTTACTTTTTAAAAAAGTAATGCGAGTTACTTTTCAGTTTAATTAATTCAATTAAAAAAATTACTGAATTACACTAAACGAAGTCACGTAGAATTACGCACTCTATGCGTGCGCGTCTGAGCGGCAACAGTTTGAGTCAGAAACGGAGATGGTTGGCCAGAGCTTGACATTTTTGCGATGGAAATATGCAATTTCTGAATGCAGAACTACTCGGCCATAAAAACACCTGAAAAGAGATCAAGCAACACAAAAGTAACTTAAAAGTAACAAAGTATTACTTTCCATGAAAAGTAACTAAGTAACACAATTAGTGTAATGCAATTATCGTAATGTATTGTAATTATTGTTATGCATTACTTTTTAAAAAAGTTACTTTCTCCCAACACTAAATGACAAAGGTGCAGCGTTACGGTAGTATGTGAGGTAGCTATTCGCCAAATACTTTTTATGTGATGTAAACTCCACTCACAAAACTTACATCAGAAACACACAGCTAAAAGCACACCTAGCTTTTAAGGATGCCTTATTTCACAGAAAAATGTTATTTTGCTAAAAATCTGACCTTTAACTTTCTCTGAACTTTGTCATTTTCAACGATGAGACGCGTCAAAATTATTTTCTTTACAAACTGACAGATTCTCACAAATACTTAAAAAATGTACCTGTGTTTAAATTATTTTTGTTTGTAATATAAGATGTAATATAAGTCTAATGTGTCTTTGAAGTTTCAGTTTAAAATACCCTGCAGGTCATTTGTTATAGCATGTCCAAAATGCCCCTATTTGGGTGGGAGCAAAAACACAGTTTCATGTGTGTACCTTTGAATGAGCTAATGCCCTCACTCTCTTACCATCAAACAGTGAGCGTATTTAGTTAAAAATAGATCTGATTGCTGTGAATATAGTCTGACACAATAGTATGTTTACCCTTACGAAAAGTAACCATGGCTTTATTGTGGTAAAAGTGTAGTAACCATGTTTTTTTGGTGTATTGATTACTATCAGCAAAACCATGGTTTTACTACACTAACCATGGTTTAAAACCATAGTTACTTTGTGGTTACCATGGTTTTACTAAAGTAATCATGGTTTTTTGGTGCTAACTGTAGTAAAATCATGGTTAATTTTTGTAAGGGTAGCCGCATTAGCGCTACAACATGCTAACAAACACAAGAAACAGAAGCTTTTGGGTTAGCCAGTGGCTGTGGGCAGAGCGTTATCAGTGTGATGTCACATTAACAAAATAATCAAAATGTCTCATGTCTAATGAGACTGCTTTGGTTTAATGGGATTTATAAAATAATCCGTGGGTGGATTTAGGGTTGTTGTGTTCATACGCTGCCAACACACATTTATGTCAAAATCTTGTAAACATGTATTTTGCATAATATGTGCCCTTTACATTCTAAAGGTTTATTATGAGTTGAATGGTTGTTAGTTTGGTAACAACAGTTATGAACGTTTAGACCCTTAACATGGTCCGCATTCATAAACGGCTTCATTTCCTCTCTGACATACTGCAAGTTCATCTCTTGGACCTGTGTGGTTTGTAAATCAATTTTCTGAGCGTAGTGAAATGCAAAGGGGACTACTGCGTCCCTTTCCTCTCTTGTTTGCATGATTTACCAAAGCGCAGTGTAAGACGCTCGTCATCTTAAGGGGATGCTGAGGGAAAACGCAGGTCAGCAGTCGGAATTGTGAATTTGGAGAAATAACTGGGGCTTACATTTCCCAGAGCACCCCAGATTCACAGAGTCTCAGTGTATAGGCCTTAATTCTTTAAAATAAGTCATGCTTGTGACCAAAAAAATCAGGGATGCACTGTTAAAAAGTAGCATGAAAGGTAAAATTATGAAAGTGAGAGGTTTACACTTTATATGGAACTTATTTCATTCCTTAAGGCTGGTATATTTAGGCAAATAACTTATCTTTACTTATCAACTGTCAAATACAACACTTTAAACTTAAACCTTATCATATAGCCTCTGCCATAGAACTTCATATATAGCCTAAATCACATGTGATTATTAAAGTTATTGATATTTTATACTGACAAACTAAAGCATCATTTAGCATATAAGATGTTATATTTTTGATTTTATATAGTGTAGATATGTATAGAGTTCTCTCTTGTAACTCTTGTAAACCCCATTAAAAGACAAAAATGCAAGTTTATAGAGACAGTAATGCTTTCATTCATAGCTTTAGAATGTAATGACTCCTCCATAGCACATTAATGGCAATATTTACCTCAGTATTTACATTGTAAATACATAACAGACAAGATCATTTAAATAAAAAATTACTTACGATAATTGCAGTAAGATGAGCTGTGAAATGTACTTAACTGGATATTTCAAAATATAAAGTGAGATTCCAGTCATAAATCCTCCTAACTTCCCAAGTGTTTTCCAAACCGAGCGTGCTTTTAAATGGACTAGGCCACGCGCTCCAAGTGAGAAGACGTGCTCTGTTTTGTCGACTTCATGCAGCGCCGCAAGAACCGACAGCCGGATGACGTCAAAGTTCCGCGAGAGCGATTAAAAAGCAAACTCCTCCGTATGATTTTACGAATCGCTCTCGCGGTACTTCGACGTCATCGGGCTGTCCATTCTTGCGGTGCCACATGAAGTCGAACAAGCCTGTTGTGTAAGGCAGTGAGAGGATTTGATTTATGTTTTCTACGTTGCAACGAGTAAAAACGCGTGAAATAAGTTAAAACTCCCTCGTTGTAGAAGTCTTGAATGCGGTGCGGATGTGGCAGAGAGTGAAGTTTAAAGTTGCGGAAACGGACGGCAAGCGCTTCAAAAACAACAGGTGCGATGCACATAACAGATAATGTAAAGTATTCTTAATAGCCCCAAACTTTATTGCATTTTGGTAATTAAGTTTACATTTACACCAATACTGTGCTGTTTGTGCACTGATTTCGGTTTCAAAGTGAGTTAGTTTAGTTTTTTACCTCAGTTCAGGTGTAAATGTACCCACTGATGACTGTAAATTGTTTCTAAAAATGTTTTAGTTAGCTGAAATAGTATTTGGAAACCAAGAAGCCCATTCTGTTGCCTAACTTAATGTATTGTTTTATTTGTATTATCTTATTATTTTAATGAGATGACTGAGTAACTTAAGGCTTAACTTTGTTTTAATTAATTTTAACAGTATTTGAAACCCATATAAGCCCATTCTGTGGCGAATGTAGTGCAGTACCCCCGTCTGCCTGTAGGCGCCCCAAGATACAAACGTGAAACTTTATATTTTTTATTTAATAATACAGATTATTATCAGCAGCAGCAGTAGTACTGTAGTAATAGTACTAGCACCATTATATTTTATTATATGAATTAATATTAACAAATTCATCAGGATTATGATTGTGATTATTGCGGATAAAATGTTTAGTTATTGTTATGTTTAAATGCAGATATAAAATAGTAAATAAAAAAACTAACAATTAAAAACTGTGTATCAGTGAATGGATATCTAAATATAAAAAAACCTGTTAAAATAATATTGGTTGATCTTTAAAAGCAATTTATTGCATAGTTTGTGTGTCAGTGAGGATGTGTCAGTCAGGAGACAGCAGCCCAAATAATAAAAGTTCCCAAAATCCTTTATGCAAAGCCTACAAATCCACCCGGTTCATTAAAAACTTAGGAATATTGCAAGACAGGTGAAAATGTCACTTTTATTTACTCTTCTCTCTTCATATTTTTCAATTCTGGTGAGATCAAATAAATGTCACAACTTGCAATACGGCACATGGCAGAAACATGTCTTTAATGGCTCTTTAATGTAGCTTAAACATAGACATATGGTCACAGGAGGATATGTCGTGTGGTTTACTTTAAATTTACATATCGATTAGAGTGATTAGCAGGCTGCTCGACTCCAATGCACTATGGCAAACGTGTGTAATTGAACATGTGTGCTGACATTTATTTTATTTGTCTTTGATTCATCTTTAATAATGCGCTCTTCGCGGCTCCAAACACTCTTGACTCTGGCGACCCGCGGTTTCTCTCTGTTTCAGAGTTTTCATATGCACAGTGTCTATGAATTTATACCGCAGTCTTGCGGGAGCTCACCTATGCGTGGTGGAGATTTCATTTACCCGTATGCTGAATAAACCACCATCGCACCCCCTCTCTCTTTCTGTAGCCACCTGAGACCGGCACGGATTTTACACGGCCACACAATCATCCAGAGGGAAGCCTGAAATGCAGCCATTATCGAGGACGATATATTACCTGCAGTGTTGCCGTGACCCATGATGCTATTCAGAAGCCTTAAAGAAATGAGCCGGTTCTGAGTGTCAAGACACATTTACATTTGTGCCATTTTCTGGACTTCTGGTATGTTTTTCAATATTACAATTAAACTATATGACCAGGTTGATTTAAAGGAATAGGTCATCCAAATAAGAACATTCAGTCATAATTTACTCACTCGCATGCCATCCCAGTCATATATGACTTCTGGAGTTGAATACAAATGCTTCTTATACAGGGCTCAACACGGCGAACCCCCCAAAAAACATATACAGTACATCCATCACAAAAGTAACCCAAATGACTCCATTGGGTTAATTTATGTATTCTAAAGTGAAACAATATGTTAGTAAGAGAAAATGAATAGTATTTACAGCACATTTATCAAAATTAAAACGTAAACAAGCAGATCCGAGCAATACATTCGAACATGGTGGCGTAGCAATGGCTTTAAATCTTATTGATTCTTATCAATAATGGACACACACCCAGTTTTTTCTATATGGACAATGCTCATGATGTCATCAAAATGCTGTCTAGGTAAGCGTGTGGCCCTGTCCCAAATGGCACACTTCGGACTTGTGGAATTCCCCAGGCACTTGTAGTGTAGACCTTAGGGACCCTTGACGCGAGTCCACAAGGACGCACCGGAGTCATATTTTGGGACAAACTCGAGCGTCACATCGGAATTAGGAAGAGAAGTGGTGGTGTTGTTGTTTCGGACAGGTGATTGCACTTTCGCAAGAACCTCTGGGTTGGGAAGTGTGTGGAGCCTGCAGCGCTGAAGAGCGCATCAAGGGTTCAAAGGGGGCGCTGATGAGCACACTTCGGAGCATAAAAATGACAGATGGGACACCCTACCGACTCGTAGACTAAGCAAGCACACGCAATTTAAGGCCACGAGACTGAATGTCCACATGAAGTGCGTCATTTGGGAAAGGACCTGTCTTGTGACCAGGCATGCCGTACACGTCTTGAAAAGTGAAGCCAAAACATTTCGACCACCCCCGGTGGCTTGCGGCAGTATAGGTCATAAGCCCGGCCTCTCCTTGTAAACGAAGGGGACGTGAGCCAAACTTAAAAATCTATTTACACTTCAAACTAATTTTCCCAACAATTTTTTTTTGTTATATTAGTTATTTCTTATCAAGTCAATGTCTTTTTAAAGTATTGGGTTAGGGTCTAAATCTATCCTCAAATGCAACTCTTAAAGTAATATAAGAAAAAAATAGACCCAAACAAACAAATCAACCATTAAATAATTAAAATACATTTAAAAGTTTATTTCCCAGGGCGATGCGTGCTGCCTTTACTCCGGTAAGACAGGTTAACACTTTCCACTAAAAACAAAATGCTAATAGAGCTGGAAAATGCTTTTCTCCGATATCCTTCAACTAAAGAGGGATACACGTCAATTGTAGTGTCGCTTAGCTCTTATCTACAGCAGCCACTAAACATGGATTTGGAGAGCAGCTTTAAGAAGGGAGGGGGAACTGCGTATGCACCCAAACCTCAGTAGGGAATTACAGTCATTTCACAATCTAATGTAAGTGTGTAAGCGTGTGTGGGTCTTAGCTTTAGATTCGACTGTGCCGGTATTTGTGTATGTTGAAGATTACCAGCCCTTAAGATTAATCAAGGTGCAATCTGGGAGGGTGGGCTACTGGAACGGTAATACAGAGGTCCTAACGGTGGGATTTGTATAGCAATTGTGCTGCTGACACGGGCAGGACTTAAAGCAACAAGCCTGACTTCCTTTCCTATTCACAAAATTCTTTATGCATCCCATAAATCTGGTGTCAGTAAGGCTGTGTGTTAGCACAGGGACCGTCGGTCCTGAGAGGACATGATTCTCTGGCCAGGTTGGATGCAGTGTCGTCATTAGACCGTGATGACGTTGGATCATGTTTCTTTAGAGAATAATGATCGAGTGAAGACTATTAAGATTGTAAGGATTTTTTATTGTATTTAACATTATTGTGGCACTTTTTTATGGATGTTTAGATATTTTTTCACGGGTAAACTAATCAAACATACGGATAATGATAACTTAGCTTTTTTATCCATTTGCTTTATGCTAATGAGAATTTTGGGGTAGTTGGGGTGCCTAATTGTCTAGAATTCCAAAAAACCCTTCCTGTCCAAATAAATGCTTAACTTTTTGAGACAAAATCTACTTTATTTATTTATCTGAGGGTTTGGAAAACTAGAAAACAGGGCTGTAAGATATATACAAATATAAAATGATTGCAAATTACAATATGCATATCGCAATTGATTGAATTAACAGAATAATTTAATAGTTTAAAAATTTATGGGCAGTCAAAGTTGTAGGTCAAGGCAGATAGCAGAGAGACCGGTGACTAGGGATGCCAAATTCGGGGAATTTTCAAGGCTGGAAACTTTCCATGGAAATTAATGGAAATATATGGGAATTAACGGGAATATCTGCGAATTAAACATAATTTATGGGATTTAATGGAATAAACTGGGAATATATGGGAATTAACTGGAATATATAGGAATTAACAGGAATATATGGGATTTAATGGGAATAAACTGGGAATATATGAGAATTAACGGGAATATATGGGATTTAACAGGAAAAATATTGCAGTGTTGCCTATAAGAGGGAACTTAAATGTATACAAAAAATCTTGCAGAATAATTTTGTTTATAACAGCAAGAGTTAATGCAATTTCAGTTGAATTTCTACCCTGCACATTCCTCAGTCACATACACACTGCTAACTAAAGGGCCATTGGGGCCACACCCCCTGTGTGTACTTGCATTCTTCCATAAAATGCACAGAAAATTTCTTGAATCATTTATAATTTATGAGGCTAGCTATCATGTCGCTTGCTCAAGCTGTGATGCTTTCTTCTACATTCTGCTAGCCAGTTTTCTGTTATCATACCGAATTACTGTACCACCCAGATTACTATTTTTAATGATTTTGAAAGAAGTCTCTTATGCTCATCAAATCATAAATTATTTCTGAAGGATTTTTGATCAAATAAATTCAAGCTTGATGAGTGTAAGGATCAGGATTCTTCAAAATTTGTATTACCTTGCATGCATTTCTGCTTTTGACCTAACAAACTTTTTTTCAAACGAAATTGTTGTATATAATATAGTTTATATAAATTTCCTTACATTTCCAAATAATTCCCATAATTTCCCTTAAATTCCCATAAATTTCCGTTAATATTTTCAAGTTCCCATGGAAAGTTTCCGGAAATTTATCTGAAACTTTCCACCCCTTTGCAACCCTACCAGTGACAGAGAGAGCGATGTTTTCTTTTTTTCCCCTTTAGAAATCAAGCAAAACATGTTGGTTATAGAATTTTACATTTACAAATTTTTAAGAGCACATTTTCTTCAATACCATGAAGTCTTACTAGAAAATTATGTTGTAATTAATAGCTTATTAACATATTATCTACATTTAATATATCATATATATGGCCTGATAAACCTTTCTCATCCTGCATTTTTGTATTGACACTCTTTAAACGATTAGCAAAATCTGATTATTCCCTTAGGAGAGCTTGTTTCTTCATCTTAAAAAGGATCAGTGGTTTAACCTGATGTGAAAGGTCATGACCTGCAGCTCTTCTCCTTTAACTGATCACAGCTGTCATTCATGGACCTCCTCGTCCAGACCGTCTCACGACATCACATACTGTACAGTCCATCACGCGTCCTCTGAATTGCAGAAGATGCAGAATTAGAAACGCGTTTGATGTTGCAACACCAGCGGAGCTGAAGGTATGCTGATGACAGAACAATTCCCTTTTTGACAGTTTAATTTGCCCCATTCGCTCTTTTTTCCAATGGACAAGAGCAAAAGGAGAGCTAGTGTGGAGCCTTCTGCCCCCTGCACAAAGTGTGTCAAGCGCCGGGCGGCAGAAACCTGACACCCTCCACCCGAAGCGCTCAAAAGCAAATCGAATATATCAAGAACGGTGATGTCACATAACCTTATATATATTACAAAGAAGAAAAAACGCTACACTCAAAATAGGCCTGACAACTATCATGAATCTAATATCATGAAAACGAGATGCGGGCATGAGAGCTGGAGTTCACAGCTATGATGGAAGTGTAGAATGAAAGACGTTGTGTCAGTCTGCCCAGTCAGATCCCTCTGCGGCACAGAGAAATTCATATAGTGTCCCTTTAAGAAACTACTGGATGTTTATCTGTCCATGAGTGATGCAGCTGGTAGAAGATTTATCCATCATGTAGAAGGAATCAGAACGTGGAAAAAATAAGACTTATTTTCAAAGTTCCACTTAGGGTCATTTTTATGCAACATGATCTCACAAATTTCCGTGAAAGAGTCACGCAATATTTTGCTAATTTTTGCGTGTCATTGTCACATATTTCCACCATTCTACGTGCCCGTGCCACAGCTTTCTGTTTTGTGTCAGTTTTACGTATTGGTTACTCAACTGTTTTTACTATTTTTAAACCATTGTCGCTTTGGTTTGCGGTTAGATTTGCTGTTTGCGTTAGGATGTCACTTTAAGTATTGGTTTATACAATTTTTTCGTATGCTTTTTAAACCATTGTCGCCTGACGTTAGGGTTAGAGTTGTGTTTGGGTAAGTACAGTGGATATAAAAAGTCTACACACCCCTGTTTAAATAGCATGTTTTTGTGATTTATAAAATGAAACCAAGACGAATCATTTTGGAACCTGTTCCAACTTAATTCCCTACTTCAAACCTATATATTAAAGTAAAAAACATTAACAATAATTTT
The DNA here is from genome assembly GCF_027580225.2 of Misgurnus anguillicaudatus. Taxonomy (NCBI): domain Eukaryota; kingdom Metazoa; phylum Chordata; class Actinopteri; order Cypriniformes; family Cobitidae; genus Misgurnus; species Misgurnus anguillicaudatus. The sequence continues at coordinate 33,632,747 of NC_073340.2, read as the reverse complement.
GTGGTGAAAAAATGGCAAGTAAAGTTGTACAATAACCAGGTTGCATAAGTGTGCACACCCTTTAACAATAGTGATTGTGGCAGTGTTCAGAAGCAACCAGTCACATTTAGACTTAAGTTAAATATGAAGTAGTACATACCTCTCATCAATTAAAATAACTTTTTAACTATTAATGAAGTGTGCCTGGTCCTAAAGGATTTTTTCTAAGTATCATCCCACTGAAAAAGCCATTGTCTGTGTAGAGCTTACTCAGCAGGTACATGATCCCATTGTTGAAAAATCTTAATCAACAGAGGATTAAAAACATTTCCAAGACCCTGAATATACCATGGAGTACTGTAAAAACAATAATCAACAAGTGGAGAAAATATGGCACAACATTGACATTACTAAGACCAGGGCATACACCTAAAATTTATGAGAAAACCAGGAAAAAAATGGTAAGGAAGGCTGCCGAGAGGCCTACAGCAACATTAAAAGAATTGTAACCATATCTGGCAAGTACTTTTTGCTCCCTGCATGTGACAAAAATCTCCTGAATTCTTCATGTTTGGGCTATAAGCATTTTTTAACCAAAAATATTATCAAGTCCATCTAAAGTTTGTAAAAACAAATATTTCTATATCCCAATCCATGTGGAATAATGTATTATAGTCAATTGAGTCCAAAGTTGAACTTGGGCCGTTATACCAAAATATATATTTGGTGCAATAAAACCCACATCACATCACCAAATGAACACCATGCCCAGAGTAAAGCATAAAGGTGACAGCATCATACTTTGTGGCTGCTTTTCTTCGGCTGGAACTGGGGTTTTTAATTAGGGTAGATAGAATAATAAATAGCTCCAAATGCCCGTCAATTTTGGCCCAAAACCTTAAGGCTTCTGCCAAAACACTTAAGATGAAGAGAATTTTCACCTTACAGCATGACAATGACACAAAGCACACCTCTAATCAACAAAGGAATTACTTCACCAAAACAAGATCAAGGTTTTGGAATGGCCCAGCAAGAGTCCGGATCTAAATCCCATCCAAAATCTATAGGGTGATCTGAACAGGGCTGTGCACAGGAGAAACCCAACCAATTTGACAGATTTAAAATGCTTTTGCAAGGAGAAATGGCAAAATATTGCAAATTCAAAAAGTGTTAAATTGATTGACACATACCCATTAAGATTGAATGCTGTGATAAAATCTAAAGGTGCTTAAACTAAATTTTAGTTTAAGGGTGTGCACACTTGTGCAGCCTGGTTGTTGTGCGGCTTTGCTTGCCATTTTTTCACCACAAAAGTTTTCTTGTTGTTATTGACTTTGGTGTATAGGTTGGAGGTACGGAGTCGAGTTGGAACGGGTTCCGGGGTGATTCGTCTTGTTTTCATTTTTTAGGTCACAGGGGCCTGCAGTTTTGACAGGGGTGTGTAGACTTTTTATGTCCACTGTATGTCATTTTATGTAACAGAAAGTCATTCTAACCCCAAACCCAAGCGACAATGGTAAAAAAAAGGAAACACATTTAAGTGACCAATACGTTAAACTGACACGAATAAGAAAGTCGTGGCACGGGCACGTAAAATGGTGGAAGTATGTGACAATGACACGCAAAAATTAGCAAAATATTGCGTGATTATTTCATGGATTTTGTGAGATCAGTTGGTATTTATGTCTGTCTATTAATTTAGTAACTGTGTAGTTGTGAAGCTGCTAACTTACTGTAACAAAATTTTCAGTAGTGTGTTTCTCGGCTCATTTCAAAATAATTTTAGTAACAAGCAATTTTTTTACATGCAATGTAGTGTAATTATTATTTTGTGCTATGCTTATTGTTAGCTATTGAATGGCGATTGTTCCTTTGAATGAAAGTGTCTGCTAATTGAATAAGGGCCTTTTTACGCCTGGTCACTTTATGCGTCTTGCTTAAACGGACATTAATTGATCTTCTATCCCCTCGCCAAAAGCAAATACTCTATTCATTACTCCACCTTTAAAGAACTTGCAATGATGTTTTAAGTGCAATGGCATGTTTGTTTGCTCGGTATAGTATGAGGTGCAGCGGGAGACAGGACAATTGCCATGTTTCCATCACCATGATTGTATGCGCATTTTGAAGTATTGCATCAAACACGAGTGATGGAAACGCCAAATTTTGTTTAAAAATCACTTATTTCTCAAAAAAAGTTAATACGCTAGTTTGATGTGGTTTTTGATTAATGCAAAAAAGAGTAAATGCGAATAATGGGAGATGGAAACGCATTTGCCGAAGTAATTGTGACCTTTCGAACATTAAACCCACGTGACTGATCGTCTAGCTGTTTCCACTGTTGTTGTCTTTACAATATATGGGGCTCGACGTCGTCTTAATGCCCTTGCTGCTAGTGTCTGCATCAAAAATGCTGCATTCCTTCTTCTGATCTATAATTTGCAATAATATCGTTGATATTGTTAACAATGTGCAAAATTATATCATCGAGTATATCACTTGCATGTGCTTTCAGAGGCTTGATGTAGCAGCACATTTGATTGCGGCTTTGTAAAAATCGACGTCTTTAGCCGATCGCGCTCTTAGCAATTTCTATGTTTCAAGTGGAGGACGTGTGCAAGCCGGCCATGGTTTTTCTCATGTCTGTTATGAGTGGGGGACGCGTGTGAGAGAAAGCACTTCACACGGACAGAGAACAGCGACAGTTAACGGGAAGTTACTTAAAAAGTATTTTTTCTGAAGAATACAGTCAGTCCAAAAGAATATTTTCAAATGGACTATAAGATCACTAATATGAATTATGAACCGTGAACTATTATAAACATAACATGAAATGGCTGAACTCACTACATTAAAGCAATAAGCCATTATGTAAAGCTTGGCATCACTTCTTATGCTGTGTTTGCACTTTCTGAGTTGCTGTATTACAATGTTATTTTTAGTTCAAGTACAGTACTGTTTAGTACTGTTTACTTGAGTGCTTGTGTTTTAAATCCATATACCTTTCTTAAAAACACCAAGGTTAACCTTAATTATATTAATATGTTGTAGGAGGGAGCTAGAACAATAAAATACTTTCACAGACGCATTTGTTATCTTTATCAGCAAAATCATAGATATTATCCAGATATGATATTAATTTTTGGCCAATTTCGCACTCCCCTAAAACTATTTTATTGGTTCTAGAAAGTTTTTGTCTGTCGTCACTCCATAAAGCAACAAGCTTGTTGTCTTTGTGTGTTTACTTCATGCATGTCTAACTTGCAAGTGATGTGTTTGGGAGGAGTACACTGCTAAGTATTTGGCTTTCGCAATGAGATGCATTAATGCTTGTCCAATTCCCATATCAAAAGCGTTTCGCAGGGCATTTACTCCCGGTCTTTTCATGATTGGATAGCTGTCCAATCAGAGAAAATGGATTAAGTGATCAGGTGTAAAAAGGCCATAAATGTCAATGTAAAGATTGTTAGCAATCTTGGTATGTAGGTAACAGGCAGACATGTAGGGAAACATGTTTTTCAATATAATTATTTTATAATATAGCCAACATCTGCAACAACATTTTGCGATATAATATATTTTGACAGATTATTTTGTATGTACTGTAAGTCCATAATGAATCTGTATTTTTTGCATGCATGAGGTTAAAGTTTGTTCTATATTTTATTCAAAATTTAGACGATTTGTTAAACTTATTGCTGAATTCGAATATCTGCATGACACGCACGCATGTTTAATGTAGTTGCATGTTGGCAAGCTTCCCTAAAATATTGATTTAGGGTACCTTATGATTATGCAGCTGCATTCAAATCCTGTTGGGTCTCTTTTTCGAACACCCCTCTGTCTATTTTGTTATTTGAATTTGACATCACCGGCGTCCCTAGAAGGCAAATGTGGAGAGCAGCAGATGTACGACTGATGTAATTCATCACGCTCTTTTGTCATCTCCTTCCTCCCCCCCCCACTCCCCGGCTCTGGGTTAATTAGACCGGCGAATGTGCGTTCAGGTTATCCGGGAACACTTTCCCCTCTGACATTTACTCACTCTCCAGCCTGAGGAGCATGTTTGATACGGCGCCCGTCTCCTCCGACCGGCCCCTTGTTTGCCAGGCCTGTGGTGAGCTTGAATCTAATTGAACCTCATGAATTGAACAGAGGTGTCAACACGTCGAGATCTGGGGTCAACTGCTCGGGTGTGACTTTATCACACATAAGCAGAGACGAGAGCAAAAAGTGCAAGCTAATCAATCTCAGGCCTGCTGGTAGATAGAGAGAGAGAAAGAATGAAATGATGAAAGAAATACAAAGAGTAGAAACCAAAAAAATGATTTTATAAAACAAATAGAGGGAATGAGGATGGAGAATAAGTTCATAGACATCACCTTTCTGTAATGTAATTTTTTTTTGACAACTTAAATTTGTAAACTATAACTAAGATAAAAGTTTGTTAAAACAATCTCTACATAGTTGTTTAGATGATGAAATGAAAACATATGTGCAGGGTCAGAATTGATATTTTATTTAATGATAATTCGTATGAATCAGTCAGTATAAGTGATTTGTAAAAAAATTACAAATATCATTAAAAAAAACAAAAATGAAACCCCTCCCCTAACCTAAACGTCATGGGGTAAAAGCAAATTATAAAAAAATGCATGAGTTTGTTGTATGAATTAGCCAACTCGTAAAATACGTATGAATTGTCATGAGATTGCACTGGCATGATGCTAAAGAGGAATATGTATTTAGAAAATATTTTGATTTTAAAGATTTTATTTAGGAAATAACTTTACATTAAACTAAATAAACAATAAGCACGAAAAAAAGAGTTTAGGGAACCCCAACTTGCTTTACAGTCTTTCTGCATTTTAATTCAATTTTTTTAGGCCCTTTTAAATACATTTTGATACTATATGGTTCATAATATGTGGGTCTCAACCTAAAACTACACTGTCTGAAATTAAGGTACAAAAGTTGTCACTGGGACAGTACCCTATATAAATGTCTTAATGTGTAACATTCAAATTACAGATATGTATCTCTGGGGTACCAAAATGCACCCATTAGGTACAAATGTGTTCTTTTTGAAAAGCTACATTGCAAAAAAAAAAAGACTTTCTTACATAGTATTTTTGTCTTGTTTTTAGTACAAATATCTAAAAATTCTTAAGTCAAGATGCATTTTCTAGATTTTTCTAATTTTTCAAATATCAAATTTATGTGAATTTGAATTTGTGTATAAAACAAACAAATCTGCCAATGGTCAAGCTATTTTTTATTTTTCTTGAATGAAATGTTTAATAAAAAAGTTAAAGATTTTTTGCTTACACAATTGGCAGGATTTTTTGCATGTTTTACACTGCAAAAAAAAATAATTTTCAAGAAACAATTCTTAGTATTTTTGTCTTGTTTTCAGTAAAAATATCTAAAAATTCTTAAATTAAGATGCTTTTTCTTGATGAGCAAAACGACTTTTTAGACCAAAAATATCAAAAAAGTGATTTTGTACATAATACAAGCAAACAAAAATCTGTCAATGGGGTAAGCAAATTTTTCTTGAATATAGTGTTTAAGAAAAATGTTCAAGATTTTTTTGCTTACCACATTGGCTGATTTTTTTGGTTGTTTTATGCACAAAATCAATTAAATTTGATATTTGTGGTCTAAAAACTAGACTTATTTTCTTGCGTCGTTTTGCTCATCAAGGAAAGGCATCTTGATTTAAGAATTTTTAGATATTTTTACTGAAACAACAAAAATACTAAGAAAATTTTTTCTTGAAAATAATTTTTTGCAGTGTATGCACAAATTTACTTTTTTGTCTAAAAACAACTTATTTTCGTAGGTAATTATGCTCATCAAGAAAATGCATCTTATTTTAAGAATTTTTTGATATTTGTACTTAAAACAAGACAAAAATATTAAGTAAGAAAGTCACTTTCACAGCGACAACTTTTGTACTTTTTTTTTTTTAAAGATGTATGTTATTGCATTGTTGGCTTGATGTCCAAACATTGTACATTTTTAGGGCTTGAAGCTAAACTAGTTAAGAAAACCATCATTTTAATATATTTAAAACACATGTGACTTTTGCTCACAAAGTCATTGTTTAGCAGGAGCTTTCACCCCGGTGTTGCAGGGCCATGGCTCCTTTCCCTCATACTTCAGCCTTTTGCTTTCTGACTGTCAGTGCACAATCCCGACATTCTTGATATCCTCAAGAAATGACGTAAGAGAGCCATGTATTCGGTTTCTCCTTCAATTTCAATGCAGCGTCTCATTTTTCTGGCAGCTAGTTTTAACCCAGCCTCTCCTGTCATTTCTGAGTTCAGCTTCTGCTGAGAGGAGAGGGGAAAAAACAATGGTTCGGCCCGTTGTACTTGCTCTTTTGACCCCCGTGTTGTCCATGAGCAGTGAAGGAGAACTTCTGACAAGCGATGTCAGTAGTGACAGCCGATCTGGTCTGCTTGAACGGGGACGTAGAGCAGCAGCATTTGATTTCGGGGCCATTTTTCGAAGCAGGCTGCGTGCAGGGCCACACCTGCCTCGAGGGCCCGTGCTGACAGAGAATCGAGTGCGCGTATACTCGCGGGTGTTTATGCTAAACAGACGCAAAGTAGCCACCTGCTCTCCTCTGACATAATAGCAACCCTGACTGTCCGAGTCTGACTGTGTGTCCTGCATCGCACGTTTCTTTTACGCTTTTAACACCTTTAGAGTTGATGATGGAAATTGGGAAAGCTAAAAGGTGCATTAAACGGCACACCCCTGGAGTTTTTATCATCATCTCCTTATAAAAGATTGTCTTTAAATTTACATTTGTGTTTATGGTTCAGAATAAAAGTGTTTATAAATCTATTTACAATTTCTGTTGGGCAACAGTTGTAACAGTTTTGCTCATAAGCTCAAGCAGAATATATAGCTGTTAGTATTTAAAGGGATAGTTCACCCAAAAAAAGACAATTTTGTTGTCATTTACTCACTCTTATGTTGTTACAAACCTGTATAAATGTATTTGTTCTGCTGAACACAAAGGAAGATATTAATAATCAAGCAGGAAACGGAAGCACCATTGAATTACATAGTAGGAAAAATACTACTTGATGTGGTGCTCAAAAACGGTTTGGTTTTTAAACATTGCTCAAAATACCTTTTTTTGTTGTTGTTTTTAGCAGAACAAAGAACAAAAAAAATTTGTAACATATGGGTAAGTGACATGATTTTCATTTTTTTGGGTGAACTGTCCCTTTAAGAGAAAATTATAAAATTGCATTTTGCTTTATTTCATTATGACCTGATCAAGCTATTTCACATAATATAGTTCTGCCCAGTCTCCTGAAGATGCGTATAAATAGCACGAAGTGTAAAACTCATGCAATACATACGTCAATTTCCACTTTGGCATGCATATGATACGCCAGTCCTTTCCATTCACTTAAACGGTGCATCTTTTTTTGTCATTTTATTTATTGGTTTCTTTCTTTTTTTTTTTGCTTTTTTTACCATTTTCGCTTGGGTTTAGGGTTAGAACAACTTTTTGTTATATAAAAATGACATCCTAACCCTAACCCCAACTCCAAGCGACCATGGCTTAAATATGGACAAAAACATGGAGAAACCTGTATATTAAATAACCTCATTAAGCAAATCTAAAATCTAACCCTAAACCCAAGCGAAAATGGTTTAAAAAACAGAAAAAATTTGAGAAACCAATAAATAAAACGACAAAAAAAGATGCACCGTTTAAGTGAATGGGAAGGACTTGCGTATCATATGCACGCCAAAGTGGAATTTGGCGTATGTATTGCACGAGTTTTACACTTCGTGCTATTTATACGCATTCTCAGGAGACTGGGTAGTATAGTTATATTTATAGTTATGTTATATAAACTATATACATATATAGTTATGTTCCTGTATATCACAGTGGTAGAGCATTGCATTAACAGCACAAAGTATCATGGGTTTGAACCCAGGCAGCACGCATACTGATAAAAGACGTATACTTTGCAATGCACAATGTGTAGTTTTTGATAAAACAGACTGCCTAATGCATAAACTGCTCATAAGTCCATAGATCTAAACACATTTTTAACACATAATATTGATATAATCGAATCTACAATTCAAGGAAACAGTGGTGGGACAGTGGTGAACGAAAAGTTTAGCGGACATTTAAAAAGATTTGTTTAAGATGGATGTTTAAGTATTCTTGTAGATCTGGGTCGTCTCTAACAACACCGGACCGAACACTTAGTTTCCGCTCTGTAGATTTTGGCACTCTGTGTGAAATGAGTTTATGTGACAGCATTTTAATGCGATGGAGGGAAACCGGGAGAGAAAGAGGTTGGTCACAGCGAGTGGTTGCACAAGTACAAGAATTGTGACAACCCCCTACTAGATATTTCTTACACATACAGCAGGCAGACGCACAGCTAGCCTTTCCCTTAATCCCTGAACGAGTTCACTTCTGTCTAGTTTACTGATAAAAGGGAAGTTAAGTTGACTTTATTTGCCACCAATTGATCCAGCCAATGGTCAGCCACCATTTAAAACAACAATGTTTTGTGAAAAATGGCATTTCGAAATTAATCTCTTATATAATTTCCTTTTTATCATAAAATAAAAAATGAATGATTTTGTGGATGAATGCATGGAAAAAATCTTTCTCTTTCGTCCTCATTCCCCTTGCCTTGTCCGTGGAAAGCTGACCCTGTGTGCCGTGGTCTTTGTGCCGTATTAAAAGGTCATCGTTGCTGGCAGCTCTTAGCACTTGGCAGGACTCGGCGGGCTTCGGTCGAGCTGTGAAAACCAGTCTGTCATAATTCCTCCACACAACCCTAGCACTTCATGTGGAAAGGGCCTGTCACAAAATATGAGATGCCCTGCTCTTTGTTTCACTCTTCCTTTTTGCAACGAATTCGTTTTCCTCTTCAATCCTGCAGTCAGATGACCCAAGGTGATAGGCAAAAGATGTATGTTAGATTTATGGCACTCCACGAGTCTCACTTGCAAATAAAGACATTTTAGTATGTATATTCAGGGACTGAGAATAAGTCAATTATTTGGGGTGTATTGAACATCAAGATTTTAGGTTAAAATGAACATTAATATAACGGATAATGCATTTATTATATCAAACAAGCCTTTTTTGGTTGTGACATTATGCAGCATATATAAAAAAAGTTCAATGCATCTGTCTGTCTTTGCTTCAACATTTAATACAGATTCGGTACAATAGGAATAGCAACAAATCCCAAATGCTAGGTTTATCTTTAATTTATTGCAAAGTACTGACAATAACATTTCGTACCATATAGAGACATTTAGTCGTTAGTAGTTACAGTACACCACACCCTTTAAAGGCGGGGTCCATGATTTTTGAAAAACACTTTGGAAAAGGTTGACTACCAAAGCACACTTGTAGCCAATCAGCAGTAAGGGGCGTGTCTACTAACCGACATCGTTGCCGGGGTTGTGATGTGTGGGGCGGGTCTATCAATAGAAGGTCCAGATTCTATTGGGGTAGGGGCGTGTTTGTTTAGGTGATTTCAAATGTCAACATTGGCTTTCAGAGATCATGCATCCCGCCTTTAATATTACACACAGAATGCACTCTTGCATAGTTCGGACTGTTAAAGGGATAGTTCACCCAAAAAGGAAAAACCTGCCATCATTTTCTGACTCTCATGTTTGTTACAAATCTGTATAAATTTCTGTATTCTGATGAACACGAAGATATATTAAGGATTGTTTGTAACCAAAACGTTCATGAGCCCCATTCACTTTCATAGACTGTAAAAAATACTTTGCTGCCTTACATTTTTTATATATATATATAACTAGAGATGAGTTGTTATAACTTATTAAGTTGACTTTTCTCAACTATATTTTATAAGTTGTGACAACTCTGCTGACATGACTTGTAAATCTTTGTTGCTTTAACAAAAAATTTTAAGGCAGCACATTTTTTTTACAGTGTACTCCCTTCTCACGAAATCCAGATTTAGAAGGTGTCCAGCATCAGAATTTTTAAAAAGCCCTTGAAGCCATTTTTTTTTTTTTGCACATATAAGATTAAGGTCTGAACTAACTATATCCATTATTTTTAGAGAATTTAAATATTATATTATATTAAATATTTCCTATATAATTATTTAATTTTTTTTAGATTATCATTATCAAAAATGATCATTACCGCAACATGATATTACATAAAATATACGCATTTTCAAACTCATGTTTCGGTAATAAGAACTAAAAAGTTGTCTAGGTACAGTGACAAACAAAATTTCAACTTTTATCTGGAGAGAAAAAATTAAAACTGCTTACCTGGTAGACATCTTGAGTGTCACAGTCAATTATGTCCCTTCCAACAAATTGTTTTTGAAAATTTTAGTTCTTGAGGGGTTAAGCAATGATTGAAAATTGTTGCGGAGGATGAGAAAATTTTTCTAGGACACATTTATATTCCTTATTATTTTCTCTAAATTTAGCAATGATCACCAAATACCACATGTTTCTTTACTGTAAATGTTTATAGTATAACATGCATTGAAATATATATTGAAATATACTGAAATATTTCCATGTCAAAGAACCCAAATCCAGTTATGGACATGTTGCGGTAATGACAATTTTCCCCTTAAATGTGGAAAAAAAATGTTTTGTATGATGTCATTTGAAATCATGTGCAAAATAGTACACAAAGAGATGTTTGTAACTGTATGCTTCTTATTTTGATAGCAAAATGTTTCATGACACCTCATAAGTCTGATTTTGCGAGAATCACCCTTATATGTCAGGCATCTATATTATTCATCTATGCAAAACAATGCATAGACTATTTATCCATTATTTGTAATGATTGGAAGTATAATAGTTAAAATTAAATGCATTCATATGCATCACATGCTATTTGTTTTGCACATAATTTTAGATGAGGAATAAAACCAAAGCCTAATACAAATATTAATGAGATGAAAACCATAAGAGATTGCCGTTTAATAAAGTTTTATACATAGGGTCTTACTTATATTTATACTTTTATATTTTGTTAATGTTACAAGTATCCTTTACAAAAATTAACCATGATTTTACTATTGCAAAAAATTCCCACATGATTTATTATAGTTTCACTTGAAAAATCTTGGATAAATTATGATTTCTGTGAGACAATGGTAAATTTGTGGTAAAACCGTTGTACATTTTGTAAGGGATGGGTTTGTTTCAGCGAACAACTTTTAAAAGTGCTACTTTGTGTTGGGTTTGACACAATAACTTCCAGTCTTCTCAAAAAAATGTATAACAGGGAGCGCACCACGCATTGTCCGTTTTGGGATAAACACGGTGCTGAGCGATAAACAACGCTTGTCCTATCTACTACTCGCGATTTGCCTTTGTGTTCGGCTTCCTGCCGTGTTGCACAGACTAATCGGCGTAAGACATCATAAGAAAATGGCTCCTTTGGCTTTTAAATGACACTCACTGTAACTTGATGTCATAGGCCGATCGGTCGACACCGCACGCAGTCAAACACACCTGTATTTGTCGTCTGACTGCATGCACCCAACGGTGGCCTTCGTACCGTGACGGTTCGGGATGAATGGAGGTATCTATTCAGGAATAAAACAAACCCAAGTGTGTAATGTGGCAATACAGACTTCAACACCTCAGCATTTTCAGAAAGCTTTCACCTTAACAATGCAAATAAATTGGATTTGACCCATTCTGATCTTTCCATCACTTAATTTGTGCTTTACCAAACCAAAGCGCCGAGATCATAGCAGTGTAACGTGTGTGCGTATGCGGTGTGTATCCTCGTGTCATTTATCTTTCCTTCTCACACCTCATCTCTGTCACTTTCTCCACGACACCTCCTTTTCCAGTCTCTTCCGTCGCTTCATTTGCACTTACTGTACATTTCTGAATTTCGCTGTCAGCCTGTCTTTACCTCTGACTTTCTCTATCTCTATTGCTTTCTTTCTCTCCGTCACCTTCTCGCATACTACATTAAACCAGGTGCCACGTCATTAAACACCGCTCCTCTCCGTTTGTGGAAAACGTGACCCCCATTTCCCTCATTTTTCGCTCCGCGAAAGAGGTGCCAGCAGAGTAATTAACTGCCGTCACATCGGTGCGCGCACACTTCCTGTCGGCGTTTCGTCCTAACAGGGTCTCTCTCCTCATGCTAATGATGTCATTCAGGAAGGGAAGAGTGCTACAGTAGAGTTTACAACGTGTCACGTCTTGTAAGTAGAAACAGTTCATCTCAATGCCAACACGTTTCGCTGTTTAACATACTAATACGCACCCCGCGAAGTGGCGTTATTAAAAATGATCTCTTTTTAGATCCGCGTGCCGCGCTGGAAAAATATGACAATCATTTAAGTCGGCTTCTGCCTGTTGACGCTGCGGCCCGTTTAATCGCCAGGCTGATTTGATTCAATTTCGCACCGGCTGTAGTTTTCGTGACGGAGCTTTGAATGCGAGTCAGAAGTATTGCTCTTCGCTGTATACATGCTAACCTAATTGCATCTCAAATGCGCAATTCATTCCTCATAGCCATGGGCTTTTCATTCCAGAGGCCTGGAAGAGAAACCGCACCAGTTTATATGTAAACCGGAGTCCTCGGGTTTATAAAGTGAATTTCAGCAGCAAATAATACACTCCATATCAAAAGTGAGAAGGGTAATAGGAAATTGATTGTGACAATGCAATATTAGAGAGCCATCTCCATAATATTTTATTTATCGTAGTTTCCACCTTTTATTGTCAGGGGAGCGCGGTTTCATCTCGCACTGCAAACTGAAGTCTGCAGAGATTTTGACCTCAATATTCTCACTTAGATGAACATAGCGTGTTAGGAAGTACAATTTTTTGGCAGTAAAGTCATGCATAAAAAACAATTCATTTAAAGCATTTAAATGTTTTTCAAATTATGGCTAGTAATTTTTTTCCACTGTCTGATACTCTGGGGAGGCCTTTTGAAATGAAGCTATAATTCAATTTAAGGACTGCGTATTTCACTCTTTTATGGTGAAAGTCATTTTCAGGCTTTCTGTTAAATCGGTGCATCAAATTCTTGCGATACAAGTGATAAGCGTCGTTCGAAGATTATGAAAATATATTCCGTTTTCAGGATAAACAAGATTTGCTGCTATTTTTATATGAGGTTTCATTTCCAGCACGTGTGTTTAACACCGTTTCTTCACCTGAAATATATGAATATTGCTTTTTGTCTTTATTGAATACAAGTTAAATTGCTTTGATTATGAATATAGGGCGACTGGGGCTAGTTGTCACAGTTTTGTATTTGAACAATTCACAGAGTAGGTTTGTTTTTGTTTATTTTATAGTCGACAGAAACGCTTTTGAGCATAGAAAACAAATGATCCTGTTCATTAAATACACAAAAAATACTGTATGCTTTTTAGCAATATTTCAAACTGTAAAACAATTGTGAAATGCAAAACCATTTACCTTCATATTGTTTTGGCAAGAATTGTATTTAATCAAAACTAGATATAAAACATGAAATATTTGTAAAAATAGTAACCTGCAGTAAAAACAAACGTTTAACCTTTCAGTTAAAAATAAATACTTTTATTATGTTGTTTAAAATATTTTAAAGTTATAATGTAATTAAACGACATTATTCTTTCGTTCTTTGTTCTTTCGTTCTTTCTTTCTAAGCTCACTGTTTTCTTTTTGTTGTGATACATTGTGTCATGTCTGGACCAGATGTTTCATGCACACAGTGTCTCAGAAGCACTCACCGTATCGTAATTGTTCTGAATACGCATGCATGTAAGTGATGTCATGACATATGATTTGTTTCTTTAAGAGACATCATCTGTTTTTCCCTGTTTAGTTTGTGTCTGTGATATTGGGGCTATACCCCCTCCCTTTACCCCACATACAGACACAGAATAACATTACACTTAATCAAACAGTGGTTTGAAAAGCTGTCCACCTTCATTGTGTATCTTTACTTTTACTATTATGTCACAAATGTGTACAGTTTTAGCATAATCTCAGTTTTGTAGGCATTCAAATTGTCAAGTGTAGTTCGAGCATGGTTTATGTTTGGACAGACACTGATATATACAATATTGATATATGCACAGCTTCATATATTTGTTTTTTATTGATTATATCACATTTAAGGCATTAATTTATTGTGGTACAGCCAAGTCCCATCCGGATGTTGTCTACAAATAATTTTGACATGTTTTTTTAGACAGTATTTCATCATTTAGTAGGTAGTCTTTAGAAAGAATATATAAGACCCTGGACCACAAAACCAGTCATAAGTAGCGCAATAGCCAACAATGCAATATGAGTCATGATTTTCAATATTAAGTAAAGATCATGTTCCATGAAGACATTTTGTGAATTTCCTACTGTAAATATATCATAAATGTATTTATCATTAATAATATGTGTTGCAAAGGTCTTCATTTGGACACTTTTAAAGGCGATTTTCTCAATATTTAGATTTTTGTTGCACCCTCAGATTCCAGATTTTCTCTGACAAATATTGCCCTAACAAGCCAGACTTCACTGGAAAGCTTTTTTGTTCAGAAAAACACCCTTGTGACTGGTTTTGTGGTCCAGTGTCACATATATACTTTTTCTACACTGCAAAAAATGATTTTCAAGAAAAAAAATATTATTATTTTTGTCTTGTTTTCAGTAAAAATATCTACAAATTCTTAAATTAAGAAATTAAGATGCTTTTTCTTTATGAGCAAAACTACCCAAGAAAATAAAAATATCAGATTTAAGTGATTTTGTGCATAAAATAAGCAAAAAAATCTGCCAATGAGGTAAGCAAAAATTTTTTGAATTTTTTTTTAATTAATTTTTTTTTTTTCTTACCCCATTGGCAGATTTTTTGCTTGTTTATGCACAAAATCACTTACTTTTTATATTTTTGGTCTAAAATCTAGACTTATTTTCTTGGGTCGTCTTGTTCATCAAGAAAAAGCATCTTTATCTAAGAATTTTTAGATATTTTAACTGAAAACAAGTCAGAAATACTAAGAAATGTTTTTCTTGAAAATCATTTTTTTTTGCAGTGAAAAACTTGTTTAAATATTTTACGCTGTCCATACATTGAAATTATACATATCTGTTTATCCAAACATAAAGCAATGAACACATACTGTACACTACATACAGATACATACAAAAACTGATACGTTTACATACTGTAGATATTTTATAGTTCATACACTGTAAAAACTACTTTGCTACCTTAAAAATTTTTGTTAAATCAACTCAGATTTACAAGTCATGTCAACAGAGATGAGTTGTCACAACTTATAAAATATAGTTGAGAAAAGTCAACTTAATTTTATAAGTTATAACAACTCACTTGTAGTCATAACAACTCATCTCTAGTCAAGATAAATAATAGTAAGTTGAAATGACTTGTAAATCCGAGTTGATTCAACAAAAAATTTCAAGGCAGCAAAGTATTTTTTACAGTGTAGTTGAAACAGTAGCTACATTATTAGTCCTGGCAGTTTAATGTTACATTAATCAAAAGGGCCGCTGGTATCCGATGGTCAAATCCTTTTAGAAAAGCAGGCAGATCCCGCTGTTTTTTTTTAACACAATGAAAAGTGCTGTTTTCACACCGTCTCCTTTCCATCCGACATTGTCCTGTCTCCTTCTTTTCCTCCTCTCCAACCCTTTTCCACATCTACTCCCTGTATGTCCGCTTTCATTGATGTCGAAAGTGGAAGTCACGTTTTCCTATTTTGTCATTCCAGTCATTTTAGTCACTAAAGGATTACTTCAAGTGACTGAACTTGGCTGTTATCTGTTGGAGTCAGCGGCCAGGTCATCTCAGGGGAGAGGGGAACAGGTCCCACTGCTGCCACCTGATCACCATTCAGGCCCTTGGATCCAGCTCGCTAGTCATTTCTGACTGATGTGTGCCGGCTGTCACAGAAACAGCACTTAACAACAACAATGCCAACCGACTCTGAAAGGGAAAGAGACTGAGTAAGATTGAAATAGACAGGGTGGAACATCCCCTTATACAAAATTTATAAAGTTTTGAGGGTTGTTAGGTTTTAAAGCACCAGATTAGACCTGATCTACCTTTGGTGTCACTGTGAATTAGAGCTTTTAATTCTGTGCAGCAGGATACAAAGCGAGAAAGAGACAGAGAGAGAGAGATGGATTGTCACCCACTGTATCAATGTGTCACCTCTCACTGAAACAAAAAGCAGAAACAAAGGCTTGATTTTAGCGTGTTCGATATCCCCAAAGCCCTGACGAACAGAGGAACGAGCTAAATTATTTAAAGAGTATTAATTCTCACGTAGTTGGAGTCATAAATGCAGGGCTTTTCTTTTGTGTTTGCACGTATTGATTTTTGTCGGCCTCGAAAAGTATTTGGACACTTAAGCCGCACTTAAAAATGCATGAATTTCATTGTGTTTCAATAGAAGTGGCTTCTGTAAACAAATGATGCTTGAGCTTTTCTCGTAACTGGCTTCAATTCGCTGAGCTATTTTTGCAATTACTTTTAACCGAATGGTCTCAGTGTGGATTGATTTTTTCAGTTCTGTTGAAGTTCACACAGGTAACCACAGGTGTTGTTCATTAAAGAGCACCTATTGTCAGATTCACAATTTTACATTTCCTTTGGTGTGTATTAGTACATGTTAATGATATGCAAAAGGTACAAACCCCAAAGTAAACGTTGATGCGAGTTATCGTCTCCAACGTAAATCCTTTTCTTGAACTACAACCAACACACGCCTTTAAGTTAACTCCTGTTAGCATTGCATTGTAAGCGAATCTTTCAAACATGGTAAGGAGCGTGACTTTCCAGCTGACGTCAGATGTATTTAGGCCAATCACAACGTACAGATTAGCTGGCCAATCAGGGACAGTTTTGTACAAAATCCATGCGTTTCAGGAAGAAAGGGAAAAAATGTACGGTATGTGGAAAATAATGTGTTTTTTAACCATAAACCACCATATACCAAATAGACAAAGTTACGTATTTTTTAGCAATTAAATAGGTGCTCTTTCAGTACAATAGAATACAAAGCTACTTAAATAAATCATTTTAACATTTAAACATATTTTTAAAATATTTATAATGTTTTTATATTCAAAACTGTTATTTACGTCATGAAAACAGACAGTTGCACAGAGATAATTTTTAAAAATAATCAAACTTAAATCAGAGACACCAAAACATCTCATCAGCTAATGACAAAATTAAGGCATAGTTCACCCAAAAAAATGTATATTTTGGTAAACTATTCCTTTAATGTGTTGACGTGCTTCAGGAATGTTTGAAAAGCCCTCGATCTAATACAATGACATACATTTTAAAAGTTTGAAAAGCGTCACAATATTTTTTGGGTGCCACTGTATCGCTGTGGGATTGTACCTAACGACTTTATTTTTGTTAAATAACGGCTTTATTCTCGTTAAAATAACAACTTTTTCTCGAAATTATATTTATTCAGACTTTTTTCTCGTTTTATAATGACTTTATTATCGTATTTTAATGAGTTTAATCTCGAGATGGTTTAGTTTTTTTAGCTTGGTCCTAATCCTCCTTGGTAGATATGTGCACTTAAGGCACCAATATGTATTTTTGGCAACGAGATTTCACGGAAAGTCGTGTTATAGTCACCCAAAATTGTATTAATTTATTCGTGTCCATGGCACGAAATGCAGCTTTCTTCGTGCCTTGAGCACGAATGTCTTTTCGTGACTTTCGCACTAATTTCTATAGTTTCTCGTGTCCTTTCACGACTTTCTTTTTCGTGTCATTTTATGTATTGTTTTCTCATTTTTTCCTCCTATTTTTAAATCATTGTCGCTTGGGGTTGGGGTTAGATTTGGGGTTTGGGTTAGGATGTACTTTTATGTATTGGTTTCTAAGTGTTTTTCTTCCGCTTTTAAAACTATTCTCGCCTGGAGTTGAGGTTTGGGTTTGGATGTCTAAAAATGTAACATAAAGTGATTTTAACCCCAATCCCAAGCGACAATGATAAGAAAATAGGAAAAAACAATGAGAAAACAATACATAAAATGAAACCGAATGAAAAAGAAAGTCGTGCCACGGTCACGAGAAACTATTTGTAGAAATTTGTGCGAGTGTCACCAAAAAAGCTGAATTTCGGTGCCAATGGACACAAATAAAATAATCATATTTTGCGTGACTATTACACGACTTTCAATGAGATTAGTCTGATTTTTCAAGAACTAATTGAGGTACTAATATGCACATTTTTACTTTTTGAAAAGGTACCACCCTAGTGACCGCTTTTTTACCTTTATTTCTGAGGGTGTACGTACAACAAAATATCCTGCCTAAGGTCGCAATCTAATCTTGATCTGTGTCTCTAATAAACAGCCGCAGTTTTCTCTCTTTTCCTCCATTTTTCCCAGGATTCATTGAGTAGAAAACACAGTTCATCGAGTGGAAAATCAAGGAAAAAATCCTGTAACTGATAATGTTGGCTCGTACCGAAATAGGTTGCAAAATTCCCATGTCGAATGCACTAAGAATTGTACATAAAAACCGCCCAGCTCCTGAGGGCAGACACGAGCATCCCCAAGACCTGAGGAGATGAGGAGTAAAACTGGTTCAGTAATATTAAAGTGACTTTACAGCGTGCATGGTGTGGGCATATCTATCAGTATCGATGCATTAAAGAAAGTAGTACTGTAAAGAGTACAAGAGGAAAAAAGATCAGAGAAATGTCAAATCTCTGCCGCTTGGCTGCTGTATTGTGCTTCTCTGGCCCTCTTTCTGTTATTCGGAGGGGGTAATTGCGGCAAGCAGCTCTCTCAGAGGAAACAGAGAGGGAATTTTCACATGCTGCCAGTCGACAGCACTCTGCCTGCTGTTTTTGTTGAAACCCTTCAGTTTGGGAGGTGTTGCATCTGCCGCGTTCTCAGTGTTTCGTGCTCGCTGTCCCCCTGGACCAGAGGTGTGACACTTTCTCCGAAACTTTAAAGACTCACTGAGCCTTCAGCTCTCGACTGAAGCTGTGTTATTGTCTCTCCGTCTGCGCAGTCGCCGTGTTCCTGCGCACGGATAGACGGAAATGGATGTGCGTGTCACAAAGAGAGCGAATGTGATTTTGAATACATAAAACTGGCATGGGCGTTTCATTGTGCCTGCTCGCTTGCATGTGAGACGGTGCGTAAATCTTTTCCTATGAGTAATTTTATACCACTGTATATTTTCACCAAAAATAACTATTGAGATATAATGAAAATAATGATTTATATATGAAAGGACTGTGTGGTATAGCAAAATCTCTATTACTGTCTGGCCTTAGTGTGTATGTTTATAGGTGTTTGTTTGTTTGTCTGTTTGTGTATATATTTGTATGCATGGGTTGTAAGTATGTTTGTACAGTAAGTGTGTGTGGTGTGTTTGTAAATGTGTGTGGTGTATATTTGTAGATGTGAATGGTGTGTATTTGTAGGTGTAGTGTGTGTGCGCTTTTGCGTGTGGCCTATCCATATGAATTCCCAGCGGAGCTTCATGCATATTTAAGTCTCTGGTTAAGCAGTGGAAATGTAGAGTACTCTCTTACCTCACATTTTCTGGATTCATAAGCATTTCAGTAGCTCGTAATAGCAGAGCAAATAGCCATAGAGGCCAAACAGCCATTATTAAATTCCCCAAAGTAAATGGCTTGACATGGCACTCAGAATCACTGACCTATCTGATTCTCTGCATTTTTACTGTCTCTCTCTCTCTCTCTCTTTCTCTCTCTCTCTCTCTCTTAGTCTCTCGCGAGCGGGACGTGTAACCGCTCTCGACAGACATCCAGAAATCAAAACTAATGGAAGTGATGGGGGTAATGTGGTCTGTCACTTGTATGGAAGTGGTTTTTGTGCATTAAGCTGGAATCAGGTACCACCACATGACTCTTTTTTCCTGAATTGAATAAATCCTCACAGGGCGTCAGACCCAAACGCAGCGCTTTCATACATGTGTTGTGGTTTATTATTTGACAAGCTAAACTGTTCAGTTTATATTACAGTAGTTGTCTCAAGGGTGAGCAGACAGAAACATTTTAAAATGGAAGAAATAGAATGTAGAATGAAAGTATGCTTTATTATTATTATTATTATTATTATTATTATTATTATTATTATTAATATTAATATTATTATTATTATTATTAATAATAATAATAATAATAATAATAAGGCTACGACGACGACGACTACGACTACTAATTATTATATATATATATATATATATATATATATATATATATATATATATATATATATATATATATATATATATATATATATATATTAATAATAATTATTATAATAATTAGTGTATATATATATATATATATATATATATATATATATATATATATATATATATATATATATATATATATATAAACATAAATAAAAATAGTAGGTTTATTATTTGACAAGCTAAACTGTCCAGTTTATATAACAGTAGTTGTCTCAAGGGTGAGCAGACAGAAACATTTTAAAATTGTAAAAAAATAAAATGAATGAAAGTATGCTTTATTATTATTATTATTATTATTATTATTTTTATCATCATTATTATAATCATTATTATTATTATTAATACTACTACGACTACTACGACGACTATGATTACTGCTACTACTACTACTACTACTACTACTACTACTGCTTACTACTACTGCTGGTACTACTACTACTAATAACAATAATAATAATAATAAATAAATAAATAATATTACTCATATTAATAATATTGATTAGTTTAATATAAATTACTAAAATCTTTAATTTTTAAAATAATGTTTACTTTTTAAATAGAAATATACAGAGGGTTGGTTAGTTTTCTAGGTAGATAGTTATTCTCACACACCCAGGGAATAAAATGTGTCGTAATGTTGTTAATAAATGACTTGTTTTTGGGACTTTTTGCATTGCATGTTAAATGTTAGGGTGGTAACAGACCATTCTTTAATAGTTTTTTTCCTGCCATACCTTTACATTCCTAGATCTCCTTAGCGCTGTCATCGTTTTCAGATTTGAAACAGATCTCCATCATTGCATCTTGTATCATTTGTATTGATTGAATCATTTATTATGTCAAGGTCCCATTTGCCTTTAAAAAAGGGCATTTGTTACTGGAGACAAGGTTATAATTCAATGAAAGATGCCCAAATAATAAAGGTTAAAAAACGTTTTACTTTGCTGTGCCTCTCATCTCTCTCTCTCTCATTTTCTCTCTCTCTCTCTCTCTCTCTCGCTCGCTCGCTGTGTGTGTGTGTGTGTGTGTGATGGCCCCATTGTGTGGATTTATTTTCACTTTCTCTATGTTCTGTTTTATGTTCGGCATCAGCAGTTTTTAAAAGCATTACCTTGTTATGTGAATCTCTGAGCTCAGTTGGAGTCTGTGGGAGTTCTTCCGCTGAAGATAAAGAAACCCATCCTGAACTCCAGCTTTCGCACAGCAGAAGAGTCGCTGTAATGACTGTCCTATACTCCAGTGGCATCAGTTAATTAGGGCATCAGCACATCGCTTAGTGACTCCATTTTTTTGTTTAATTATTGCTTTGTTCCTGATTTTATTATCAAAACATGAAATCGCACTGACCCACCTACTTTCTTTATAAGCGTCCCATGTGTAAAGCCATTTCGTAATGTTCACATCATTTTAAGCTATTCTTGGTGATTGTAAATTTGAGGAACTTTGGAGCGGTTGTTCATTGGTAGAGCATTGCATTTGCAACGACAGGTTGTGCATTCGAATCTCTCATGCTTTACTCATGCAGATAGCTTGAATGCGCTGTAAGTCACTTTGGGTAAAAGCATCTGCCAAATGCATACATGTAAATGTGGAAAGCTGATCTTACATAAAATACAGTACCTTTTTTATGAGGTGGTGATTTCGTAAGAATTTGTGCGATGTTAATTATCAGGGTTCCCACGGGTCCTTGAAATCCTTGAAAGTTTGTGAATCTGGGGGTAAAATTCAAGGCCCTCAGAAGTTTTTGAAAATGTAAATACATAGATACAGGTCATTGAAAGTGTTTAATCTATTTTATGCCAGATTTTTTCTGGAAAAAAAAATCCATATTATTTACTGTGTAGTGTAGGATAATATCATAAAAATTCTAGACTTTTTAAGCACACGTGCTAAACTGTTCGCTTTAAATGCTTATATCTTCTGTATGCAAATGTTGATTCATACCAAAATGCTTTTTTGCATAGTTGTGTTTGACACATGAAAACGTCTCGGGTTACGTATGTAACTGTTGTTCCCTGAGAAGGGAACGAGACGCTGCGTCTCCCTTGCCATACTTCCAGCGTCCCTGTAACGCCGTCTTTGGCAATATTTCAGATAGCGAAATACAGTACTTTGCTTCACCATTGGTTAAATTTGATATACATTTTCAGACGCACTTACCCCTGGGTACCTCCGTGTATTGGACCTGGAAAGTCCTTGAAAGGTACTTGAATTTGAAGTTAACTACACTGTAGAAAAATTCCGTAGAAATTACAATGTTATTGCAGCTGGGTTGCCGGTGGTTTACCTTCGATTTGGATGTATGTTGTTTACTGGCAAGGGTTTGTTCAAAGTTGAATGAATTTAGAATATTGACGGGTCTTTGTCTTTACAGAGTGGAACTATACAATAGCAGCCTCATGCAAAGCATTCTGGGTACCAGAAATCATCATCAACCTTTTTCTGTTTTTTGCTTCAGATTTTGTTTCCCAGAATGTTTTGCTTGATGCTGTTTTTTTAGTTTTACTCTGTAAAGACAAAGACTTTGTAAATGTTTAATGTTCGTTTAACTTTGAACAAAATGTTGCCAGTAAAAAACATAAATTTAAATCTACGGTAAGTTACCGGCAACCCAGCTGCAATTTCTACGGAATTTTATTACAGTGTAGGGTGTGGGAATTATGCATGACCATACTATTATTAAAGTAAGCAAGCATGAAGGACATCCCCATTTGCATGCAACATCATTGGGGCGAAAGCAGATCTTATGAAAACATACACATTACATTATATGAATTAGTCACCAGCTCACAAAATTTTTGAGTATTTAAGAAATGACATGATGTTGTGTTGCAAATACTGTTAAAAGTAGCTCCAAGTAAATTATCTTCTAGAAAGTCACTAACGTTTAACTTGGAAATGCATCTTGTCTCTAAATGTGTCTTGAAGTTTTATTTTTTCCCACATTGAAAACCTTAGGTTTGTAAACTTCTGAGTGTATATAACCGTTCACAGACATTACGGGTGGTATGGGGAACATGGTGGTGTCTCGCACTGTGGGCCTATGGGAGGTAAAGTAAGTAATGAGTGTTAGAGATCGGAGGGAAGGTTTCTTCCGTCACATCAGGAGACGCACGCATCCACCTCCCTCACTATCTGTCCATCTTTACTGCCACGTGGAGCGTGAGGGTCTTATACAGTATGTCTACGCGAACACAGATTCACGGGAGGGGGTACGGACAGTGCAGATGAGCAGTCGGCGTCTCGCAGCGGTCCAGAGAGCCTCCCTGAAAGGAAAGAAAGAGGGTTCGAAAAAATATGAAGGCTTGAGATAGGGGGGTGTAGAGAAAATGACACAAACAGGCTGGACGGGGCAGTCAGTCGTGGCAAAAGGGAATGATAGAGAGTCATCCAACAGAATCAAAGTAGTCTTCCTCTCTCCAGCTGTGCCAAATCTTGCTCGGTTATCTCTAAGTGTTGCGATAAGGGGGGTCGGATGCTTGGAGATGGTTTCCGTAACACACAGCATCTCTGCCATTTTCGGAGGCTGGTTATTTATTAAGCAGACACAGGCAGTTAGGAGTCAGAAAGGGGGAATGGCTGGGTGTGACAGAGCTGCAGATATCAGGCTGACGGATGATGCTCTTCGCCGCTCTGATGCAAACTGACAGCTAAAGTGCCGGGCTCGCCATTAAGTCGGTCAACAAGTGCTGTATACATGGCGCGCTGCTGCCGTACAAAGCGGCGATTTTGGATTTCATGCAGATTTACCCAACGCGACGAGAACATCTGTTTTGTTTACTTATTCAGACAGCAGGAAAACAGCACCGTGCTATTGAGTGCCATAGCTGATATAAGCAAAGTTAACATTTAGCAACAGGGATGATAGAATAATAACCATAAATTTAATCCATTTCAATATAATACCTACACTGCAAAAAAATGATTTTCAAGAAAAAAAATCTTAGTATTTTTGTCTTGTTTTCAGTAAAAATATCTAAAAATTCTTAAATTAAGATGCATTTTCTTTATGAGCAAAACGACCCAATAAAATAAGTCTTGTTTTTAGACCAAAAATATCAAATGTAAGTGATTTTGTGCATAAAACAAGCAAAAAAATCTGCCGATGGGGTAAGCAAATTTTTCTTGATTTTTTCTTGAATGTAGTGTTTAAGAAAAATTTTCAAGATTTTTTTACTTACTCGTGCCCATCCCTTATTTTTTTTACTTTGTGATATTTTAAAACCTTATACTTTTAGGAAGTCAGTAAAGTGAGAAGTTCAGCTAAAACTGTGATTTTTGTCATCATTTACTCGGAGTGCTATAGAAATAAAATCATATCTTTGTATATAGATATGTTGCCAAGCACAGATAGGACAAAAAGCTTGTCATGTTTTTTCTGTCAAAACAGTGGCATTCAGATACAGTGGTGGCCGGTGACTTCTTTTTTCGAGGGCACTTCATGCAAAGTTCATCACAACATGTATGAAGCCCGTAATGTGAGTGGTTCGTAATTTTAAAATATGTGTTCTGCGCGTCATGTGCATCACTGGTCTTGTCAAAATAAGTGCCTGCTGCACACGCGTCAAAACCGTTTATGATAAAAGAGACGCTCACATTCACAAAACACACGCTAGACACTTCCTTAACAGTACACTGCAAAAAATTATTTTCAAGAAAACAATTCTTAGTATTTTTGTCTTGTTTTCAGTAAAAATATCTAAAAATTATTAAATTAAGATGCTTTTTCTTGATGAGCAAAAGGACCTAAGAAAAAAAGTCTAGTTTTTAGACCAAAAATATAAAATGTTAGTGATTTTGTGCATAAAACAAGCAAAAAAGCTGCCAATTGGGGAAAACACATTTTTCTTGAATTTAGTGTTTAAGGTAAATGTTCAAGATTTTTTTTGCTTACCCCATTGGCAATCACTTAAATTTAATATTTTTGGTCTAAAAACTAGACTTATTTTCTTGAGTCGTTTTGCTCATCAAGAAAAAGCATCTAATTTGAGAATTTTTAGATATTTTTACTGAAAACAAGACAAAAATACAAAGATTTTTTTCTTGAAAATCATTTTTTGCAGTGTACTGTTAAGGGAGTGTCTAGCGTGTATTTTGTGAACGTGAGCGTCTCTTTTATCCTAAACGGTTTTGACACGTGTGCAGCAGGCACTTTTTTTGACAAAACACGTAATGCACATGGTTCACATGACGCCACAAACACATATTTTGAAAACACAAGAAACACACACGACACTCCGAACACTTATTTTGAATTTGCGCCCCTCGGATGAGCAGTCACGAGCCGCCACTGTTCAGATATAACATCTTACATCTCCTCTTTTGTGATTCACAGACAGAGAAAAGCCTGGAGTGTAGTCCGTGTTTTACGTGTATGCGGACGTACGTGCACAGGCGAACGCACATCCTAGCAAAGTATAGTTTATTTGACTCGTACGTGTACGCAGACATTCGACACATGTGCATTGCACCAAAATGCAACGCATTTCATGCGCTACATTATACATTTACCTGTAGGCGCATGCGGGATCAACACGTACAATGCATGCAGGGTTTGAAAAATCTGATGGTGCGTGTACAACATGCTCGTACTCTTCTGATGACGGATATTACGTCACGCGTACTGTACGCGGACTCTCGTAAAAACGGGATTTACTTTGCCCTAAAGAATGCTGGGTTGCAAGTACATGACAGCAACAATTCTTTTTGGTGAACTGTTCCTTTAAAGGCAAACAAGTGTTTTCGCATTGTGTTGGAAGCTTGTTTGTGCCATCTTATGTCCATATATCACAAGCCGGACACAGACATTGATGTCACGAATGATTTGTGTGTCTTTATATTGACGCACTTGTGCAGCACAATTCTTATGGGCCCGTGCGTCGTTCCTCACCAAAACAGATTCTGCAGCTAGGGATGATCCATCATAAAACAGAAAACAGCGCGATTAGCATCTCATTTTCCTGGCCTGAACCCCCTGGGTTAAAGCACGCCCGTAATCACCTGTGAGCCAGAAGAAAGAGAATAAATTGAGAGACGCAGAAGAGAGAAGAGGGGTGGGACGCCTCGCCTCCCGTAAGGGGTAAAATGTTGTCAGCGTCAGAAAAAAACACGTCACGCACTTTGTTATGAAGAGTAATACGTTTTTAGAGAGCGATCGTGTCCCGTGTATCGACGTGACCTGGTAGAAATTTTCACACTACACGCCAACAATGAATTTTCTGTCACAGCGACTTAGAGGCTCCCGGGCTGTTGTAAAATGACGTCTGCCAGTCAGCCAAGTCGAACCGCGGCCCGTAGCTGAGTGGCAATAATCTTTTGACGGTAATTGCTTCAAAGTTAGGAGGGGTGAGCGCAACACACCCCTAGGGGACTCCGCATCAAATAATTTATTCATAAATTGCGCAGAGGCTGCACGCAGGTTGCACATTGTCTGAGCTAGAAAGCGTGCCGGAGTCCTTACATCGAGCGGCAGGTTCTTAACAATGCTCGCGCTCACTCTTGATTGGTCAAGCACCAAACCTCTTAGTGTGAGAGAGACGGTGTGCGTCTCCCCCTCTGCCTGAGCCCGGCTTTTTCAGAAACTATCGCTTCGATGAGCATGCATGCTCGCACCCGTGTGCATGGAGGCACGCAGTCCTTCTCATGTATTAGCAGATATATGCATGTTTTTCTACCCCATTAATTCAGTCAACATACAATTAATTCATGCCACGGAGCAGCCCCCACAGGTAAAAGGGGCTGTTTTGGACAGCGTGGTTCGGCCATGCGGCACACAGGAGTGAGTCTGTCGCATGCTTGTAATGGCTCTACCCCCTCTGCATTGGATAGGTGTTAATTATAGGATTTTATATGATGTGATGGATGTTTACATACTGTATAGTACAGGCCTGTTTGGCAGCTTGTTAGCAACGCTGGTAGTTTTTCCTATTATATTAAATGATTGAATGCATCATTGAATGAATATATATCTCAAACATCAGGTGAGTTTGTTGTAATACGCTTTCATTTAGACTTTTTGTAGATAAGGTCTGGTTGTATATTGGATTAGGTAATGCATTAGCTAACATGAACTAACAGCGAACAATATTTATAGCATTAATCTTAGTTCAGCTTTTCAGCATTTAACTATAACTATTATATATATATATTTTTTAAGTGTGCACAAACATAAACAATTGTATGGACATTAGCTAACATTAACAAAAATTAACAAATGCTGAAAACCTACATTGCTCATTGTTTGGTCAGGTAATACAATCTTATTTTAAAGTGTTAGCATACTTCATTTAGGAATCTATAAAACATTGTGTACCGTGTTTTCTAACTTTACATAACGAATTGCAATTGGACATTTCTTTCTATTGACTTTTATTTATCTTTGCATTATAAAGACATTGTCATCTTTTGATTCTTGTGCCCAGCCAACAAAAAGCAATGCAAGCAAAAGCTAAAATCTAAGCTTATCAACTTTAAAGGTACATTCCACTTTTTTGAAAATATGCTAATTTTTCAGCTCCCCTAGAGTTAAATATTTGATTTTTACCGTTTTGGAATCCATTCCGCTGATCTCCGGGTCTGGCGCTACCATTTTAAGCATAGCTTAGCACAATCCATTGAATCTGATTAGACCATTAGCATCGCTCTAAAAAATAACCAAAGAGTTTCGATATTTTCCTATTTTTAAAACTTGACTCTTCTGTAGTTACATCGTGTACTAATGCTGCGTTCACACCAGCCCTGGTAAAGGCGTCAAGCGCGAGTGATTTCAATGTTAAGTCAATGTGAACTCGCGGCATGAATGAGGCATTAAGCGCGGCGAGGAAGACACAATTCCATCCCATTCGAGCGTCTAGTTTGTGCGAATGCCGCGAATTGAGCGTTGCTGTGGGAAACGCTCAAGTTAAAAATTTGAACTTTGACGGAAAAACGCGTCACGTTAACCAACCAGGAGCTTGCTCTTGTAGTGACGTGATTACAGGAAGTGGGCGGAGTCGCAGAAGCCCCTCCCATGACGCGAATATCCACGTGAATGTCTCGATGACTAGAATTTCACGTGCAAATGATGCGAGTAAACTAAAAATTTTCAAGTGGCAAACTAGACGCGGTAGACGCAAATTTGACACCTCAAACGCAGCTGGTGTTAACCCACGGTAAGACCGCCAGAATGAGAGTATATATAGTTCCTAGCCATATCTGCCTAGAAAATCACAACTTTTAATTTCCGTCTGTCTTAGTACACAATGTTACTACAGAAGAGTCAAGTTTTAAATAGGAAAAATATCGAAATTCTTTATTTTTTAGCGTGATGCTAATGGTCTAATCAGATTCAATGGACTATGCTAAGCTATGCTAAAAGTGTTAGCGCCAGACCCGGAGATCAGCTGAATGGATTCCAAAAAGGTAAAAATCAAATGTTTAACTCTAGGGGAGCTGGACATTTTTCAAAAAAAGTGGAGTGTCCCTTTAACCAGATGCATTTACTTACTGAATAACTAGAGCTTGCATACATATCATTAAAGTAATAGTTCAGATTGACATAAATTGGGTCTTCAGAGCGGGAACAAGTAGTGTTAGCCCCGCCCACTGTGACATGTCAAATGAAAATGTCATTGAAATGAAATGAGTCTCATGTATGTGCCGCTGCATAAACCAATTTACAAGAAAGACACTTAAGCACTGCTGTTACTTATTCATGAGATTGTAGAAGTTAATGGAACAAATACTCCGGATTCACCTCCTGTGTCTGTGTGACATTTATAATTTAAGAGGTTTAGCAATAATGACAACATGACACCGACTGGACACAATATAAAATTAGAAATGTGTGTATCATAAGATACCTCGCGCGCCAAGATGTCCCATAGGAAAATGTTATTGCTCAGAGGTTCCCATGGGTCTGGAGAATGAAAGTTCTCGGTTTTCATTTCATTTTTAGATGTTTCTACTAAAACACTAATAATGCAGTTCATTTGGCCTTGGAGTTTATATTAATGTCTCTGACTTTTGATTTCAGTATCTTGGCAAATCTGAGCACAGTTGGCAAATCTAAGACGCTGAAATCTGGAGGAATGACGTAAGATTACTGGGATCTTTTCTCTCAGGAGAAACAGGGCACTTGAGATAAAGTCTCCACTTGGTTTCTGTTTAATCCCATATTGCTTTCCATAAGAAACAATAAAATACATTAATTTATCATAAATTCTGTGTAATTAAACCTTAGAACTATATTGTATAATTTAATACGTTTTGTTTAATTCAAATTTTAGTTTGAATTAAATGCATGCCGAAAAACTTAAGAACCACTGCCGTAGACTGTTGTCCTTGAGATGAGGTCTTGTACGGTAACACATCGTCTAACATGATGAAGGTCATTGACCCTGGAGATATTTGGTGACCTTTAGTGCTGAAATGGGTGAAAATGGATCAGGAACACATTTTTGCATTGAATGGGTGTAAAGTGTGTGTTACTGTTTAAAGTGAATGTGTGAGACCTGCAGTAGGGTGTGTATTTTTGTGTTTGTGTGCTTGTTTATTTGGTATTTCCAAACAAGTGTCTTTGTTAGTGATTTGCAAGGACAGAAAGGAGAAACGCTGCTTGTATTAATCTTTACATTGTAAAGACATCGTCATCTTATGTCGTCAATGACGTCATGTTTTCTAGTAAAAATATCTAAACATCCATAAAACATTTTTTCTGTCTTAATATCACATAAAAATGTACTTCTATAAATGCATTATGTTTTAAACTGCATATATTTCATTGCTAAAAAAACGTTATTTTGTGTATTTGGTATAATACAATGTGTTTGCGTGGTTTATGGCTCAAAAAACATTATTTTTGTAGCTCCAGATTTCCTTCTCTTCCTGAAATGCACTGATTTTGTACAAAACTCATCGATTTGAAAAGCTCTGTGTCCCTGATTGGCCAGCTTATCTGTATGTTGTGATTGGACGTCAGCCGGAAATGTGATGCTCCCTACCATGTTTGAAAGATTTGGTCACAATGCAATGCTAACAGGATTTAACTTACAGGCTGTGAGTCCGAAGCGGGATGAATTATGATAATGTCGGTCTTGTCTACATCATCAATCCCAGGAATTAAACTGTTAAACGGCCTATAATCCGTGTGTTTGTTGTAGTCCAAGAAAAGAGATTTACATTAGAGACGATAACTCGCGTCTTAGTTTACTTTGGGGTTCGTACCTTTTGCATATCGCTAACATGAACTAATACACACTTTCACACCAAACGAAATGTAAAAACGTGAATTGGACCATATGTGCCATTTAAGGGTGTTAAGCTACCCAGCAAGCGATTGCCATCATTTCACTGTTTAAGTTAACTATAGACCCGATATAGTCCGGCACTTCTAGCCATAATAACCTTAAATTTGTCTCTACATGTCGTTTTCACCAAGTTAAGCACTTGTGAGATGTCTGATATTGCATCATGTAAGCAAAGTCAACAGTGATGATAAGGTGTTTGGTTATATTTATTTATTTTATTGGTTTTTGAGCTGTGGTCAGAATACATTTTGCCTTGTTTTAGCCTAAACATCTTGACTGTGTTTGGACGTCTATTAGATGTCTTTTAAATGCCAAATTGCTTGCTGGGTATTTACTGGAAAACAGGACGATAATAATCATAAATGGTTTTTCAGTGCTGCCAATCTTTTACTTTGTAAAGCAGAAAATGATACGATTTTAAACAAAAGCATTGTATTGCTCTGCAGGTGCGTCGTGTGCTTACAATAATGAAATGACATTAAATGTGTCCATATTAATATATCATTTGTAAAAAACAGTAGTACAATATTAAAGCCCTACTTCTATCGTAACATTTAAAACATAATTCATTTCCATTTCTCTTCTGTGAAATATTAAAGTAAAAGAAAACATCAGGGGTTTCCTTTAAAACTGGAAACTAATAACTAATAGAAGTCTTTTCAGCACGGCTAAACATACTTACACCAGATCTCAGCTTTACTCCTGCTACGCCTGCGACTATTAAAAACTATAAACTATGTGAAGTGTCAGTTTCTCTCTCTCCCAGAGCTCTTAAAGAAAAGATTCGCTCGCAGATCTACAGCGCTGAATGCCTGAAGCTCTGGATTTAAGGTGGAAATTTGTACTATCAGAACAAATACTTTAAAGAAATCAACACTGGCTGCTTTGGTCATCGTGCTCATGAATGTGTATGAGAAGTGCGATAAGCAGATGTCGAACTACTACGCTCCTTGAACCCATACGATGCTCCAAGAATAGATGCATATGCTTAAAAACAGTGCATGCATATTCATATAGAATGTATGTAAATCACAAACAAGCAGGCTTTATATTGTATGTGTGACATGGTGCTAATATTCATCCTGAAAACTTTCTATTAATCGGCAGTCAAGCACTGTAAGCCGACGCTCATACATAATGAATTATGTTCAGACCTCTGGGGCCTAACACATAAAAAAATACAGAAAGAATGAATACAAAAATACAAGTACTGCTTGCATCTGAATAAGATTTAACCTGATAGCTGTGCATATTGTAATTGTTTTTAATCATCAGGGAATCAATTATTCATTTGCAGTCTGAACAGGTTCAGATTGAAGCTAACGCTGTTGTTTTTTCCAGAATTCGACTGACATTTTTTCTTTTATTTTCTTGTATAAATCATCTGCCGGTTATTCATAACGTCTTTCTCTCATTGTTTTGGTTTATTTATAATAGATGTATTCATGTCTCTAGAACATTCAGATCAAGATGTGTTGGCAACGTGTCGGTTTTTTTTCACTTGGCAGCATGATGTTGGTGTTTGGTTCAGTTTTTAGTTTTTCTCAGAAAAAAAGGTTACGCTCTATCTGGGCATTGAAATGTGCAACTATGACAACTTAAAGCAAACAGGCTTAAATTAGAAAATTTTACACATTTAGTGAAGTTATGCTCCCATCCAAATGAGAAGTGATATGTACAGTATTTATATACAGAGCTATTTAAAAACATTGAGACATGATGTTCAATCCAATTCCCTGAATCGGTTCAAACTGTCCATTTTAATTAAACAATTCATAACTCTGGTTCAGTGATTTATTTGTGTTGTCATTCAAATAGGTTAGCAGACATCTACGCTTAGCATTTGATAGTTAATATATGTGCACTATTATAGATAAATGTTGGTGTTTATTACTGTTTCTGTGGTTAGCTTTAAATGAAGGCACAATATGTACGTTTTAACCAACAGTGATCACATTTTCAATACAATAACGAAAGCAAAGCTTGATATCGCTACTGTATGAAGGACAGTTAAAAAATGGGAGATGTTGTTTTCACCATCCAGAGATTGGCGGGTGAGGAAATGAATTACTTACTTGGATTTTCTTCACTCGCCAATGGATAACCCTGATCCATGACAACTGAATGACACAACAACAGCGTTGTGCTACAGTATATGCTGTACAGTTTGACCACCACTTCTGCGTTTATCTACGTGTGTTGCCATAATTTCTACAAGCGAAAACCGATGATAGAGCAGATATAACATCACTGATAGGCAACAATAGCCTCTTTCACACAGTAATTCTGGTAAATTACCATGAATTTACCAGAATGAATTTACCGGTAAATACAAAAATGTGCTGTTCACACACGCAGTGGCGTTCCGTTATTTTACCAGTAAGACATCATTCACACATCAGTATCAAAATACCGGTAAATTCGTGGAGAAAGCGGAAGTACCTGTAGCACGCGGCGAGCTCAGTGTTGTATTTGTAAACAATCCACGTCGTTCATATCCATGGTCCGTATTTTGTTGTTTTCACGTCTGTGGTGAAC
This sequence comes from Misgurnus anguillicaudatus, assembly GCF_027580225.2. NCBI lineage: Eukaryota > Metazoa > Chordata > Actinopteri > Cypriniformes > Cobitidae > Misgurnus > Misgurnus anguillicaudatus. The sequence continues at coordinate 33,599,657 of NC_073340.2, read as the reverse complement.
AGTCGCGAAGTTGCTCATGACCAAGCAACATTGAATGAGACGACGTCAAACCGAAAATGCGTTTTTAACAACAGTACTGTTGGCACTTTAGGCTTCACAGAGGGAGTGCTAAGGACGTCGGCAATTTGGCGGTAAGCTGTTTTAAACAACTTTGGTGAAGAAATGTGGACGTAAACTTCAGGTGTGCTCAACTTTCAAGCAGCATGTGTGTGGAAACGTCAGTAAACAGTACGGGGGTAAACGCGTTATCTGTATTAAAACGCTATGATTGGCCCGAAGCTGTCAGCACGGTCTGACGTCGTCCGTTCTAAATGCCGGTAATCCTATATTTTTCGTTCACACACAGTGCTTACCGGTAAATTACTGGTAATTTTCCAACCTGTCTTACTGGTAAATTGGGAGCACTGATTTACCGGAAAGGTTCTGTTCACACATGATCTGTTAACTGCAATTTACCAGTAAATTACCAGTAAAGACTGCATGTGTGAAAGGGACTAATGACCATGGACGAGCCATTATTTAAAATGGGAATTTACAAATCCTTGGGAACTTTTCGTATAATGTAAGTACACATTTGCATGAGAGATATCACTTTGCAGGTGGTTTTTGTATCTTTTATAACAAAAATCTTACATGTTGTGCCTTTAAATATTTTGTGCTGTATTTATTTAAGGCAGCTACTATTTACACTAGGTAGTCATGTAGTACTCGAGTCTGGTCTAAGACTCGAGACCGGTCTCGGGACCGATTTCTGCTTTCTTGGATTCGTCTTGGACTTGTTCCTTCAAACTCGGTCTTGACTCGTTCTCGGACCACAGTGGGAGGAGAAGGACTCGTAATTTCAGACCGAGTCCTCGAGACCAACGCATTTTTTTAATGTTCATAAAAAAACATACAACACATAACAACAATAAAAAAATGCATTGTTGACGGGCATTATTTGAAAATGACATCCAATGGTGCAATGCAAAGATACTGTCATTAGAGCCGTTTATTTATCTCTAGAAAAATAGGCAGAAGATGATGCATGAGGTAAGGATTTTTTTAATGATAGTAAAAGCATAGTCCATATTAAGACATTAAGACTGCTCCTCTAAACAATTTCCAATCTAGCTTAGTCTGTAGGCCTATCTGTGGATTATTAACTGGGGTGCTATTAAATCAATTAAATTGTATGGTCTTGGTCTCGACTCCTAAAGGACTCTGTCTCAACTCAGACTTGCTTCCTTAAGGACTCGGCCTTGATTCGGACACGACTGCATTTGAAAACCAACGGACTCGGGCTCGACCCTTCAAAGACTCTGTCTTGACTCGAACTCGGCATGGGTGGTCTCATCCCCATCACTAGCACTAGGTGTAAATAGCAGATTTCCTTAGCAATAGATTTCCACTAAATATACTAAGTGACAATATCCAAATGTTTTAGCAATATGCTATTTACAGTAGGTAAAATATGATTTATTTAATAAATAAAATTATCAAATTTGCAGTAAGTGTAAAAAGTAATAAGATGCGATCTGTAATGGCAGATACTATTTGCACCTCAGTTTTTTTGTAGATTAGCATAATTAACATGGGATGTAAATTATTATATTTATTACAATTATTAATCGGATGCTGCATTATTGGAAGAATAAAACATTTTCTTTTTTTTAAATTAAATTATGTTTATGTTTTAAATTATCTGATAGGAAAAGAGAGAAAAGCAAGATCGGCAAAGGCGGATTTGAACCAGCGATATTGCATCAAACACCAGTCCCACAAGCCATATGCGCTTCGTTTTTTTAAGGGGACATATCATGAAAATCTGACTTTTTCCATGTTTAAATGCTATAATTGGCTCCCCAGTGCTTATATCCTAGATAATGTGATAAAGATCAACCCAGTAACTTAGTTATGGTAACCCATTCTCTGCAAGCATGTAAAAAAATAGCTTATTAAAATTTGGCTCCCCTTGTGATGTCAGAAGGGGATAATATCGCCCCTTAACATGTACTATCCAGCCACAGAACTGCCATTTAGTGCAGAGATCAGCTCATTTGCATTTAAAAGGACACACCCAAAACGGCACATTTTTGCTGACACCTACAAAGTGGCAATTTTAACATGTTATAATAAATTATCTATATGATATTTTGAGCTAGAACTTCATCTTTAAAAAAGTCTTGTGAAATGTCCCCTTTAAACTTTGAAAATTATACCTTGAATGATTTAAAATATTTTTTTGCATAAATCGTTAAATGGCTACAATAACTGTTTTGCTTATAATGTTATAATGTAAAATATATAAGCACAATATTTGATAATATTTGTACAGATTTGACATCACTTAACCGAGTACGTCAACGCTGTACTATATACCTCGTCACGTACGCCAACCCTAGCAGCAGACAAAAACATTTCTACGAATTTAATACGGATCTCATTACGTTCCATACATGTACAGTAAAACGGCACACACAGACTCATACACAGACACACAGAGTCCCATGAGAAGCTTTAAATCCCTCACTGGCCACAGTCTCGACTGGCAAGAGAGTTATTTACCACCAAACGCATCCAGATTCTCACCACTCAACTTCATTCACATCACAGCGGCCTCTCCTTCATTGTACCACAGTGGAGTATTTTATAGCGCCTGGACGGCACATAACATCGGTCAGTTATGAGGGTTAGTTCACGGTTAGCCGCTCCAAGTGGCCATGTTGGTGTTGGCGGGGTGCTGCGTAATTCTTGGCACAGGTGCTGAATGCAAGTTCACCTTTTGACATTAGTTGGCTCGAAGTCTGAAAAAGTTAGCACATACATACGGCTCTGAAGTTTCAATGAGCCTTTTGTTTGCTTTGAGTGAAAGGGGGAAAGGGTTTATAGTGGACAATGCTAAACATTTATTTCTTCGAACGACTGGTGTCTACAGGTCAGGACATTACATTGTAGTGATTTCGTATGCACTCGTCTAAATATATATAATTATGTGTTATGAAATTTGCACATTACTTCTAGTTGAAATGGAGTTGGCCAGCATTTAAACTTAAAATATTTGGAGATGGGTGAACCCCCCATTGCACCGTTTGCTGTTCCCATTGCAAAATGGGGCACAAAATACTGGGTTGTTTTTAACCTGAAGTTGTGGTGGACAATTAACCAACGCTGGGCTTGGTTAGGTCAAATATGGACATTGTCTAGGTTAATTGGGTTTGTCCATATTTTGCACAATGAGTTAAAAACAATCCAGCATTTTTGAGTATTCTCTTCTGATTGGTTATCTTCTAATTGGTAACCTGAGCTTTTTTGGTTGTAGCAAACACATACACTTTCATTTTATTTTTCACCTTTCTACTTTAATGCAAGTTGAGCCTTGTGTTGCGGTTAAGAATTTAAGTGACTTTGCTTCACCTCCGATCGACCACACAGTTTGATTCGCTTCCCAAAGAGAAGAGCATATAAAAATACTCTCCGGTCTCCGCGCTCCAGCAGGCGCTGTGGTTTCCGCCGTCCCTGCATTACGGGTGACCTCTGCTCTCTCTCTGCTTCTCATCTCCATCAAAAAGACAGATGGTGATGTCGGAGAAGCACAGCGGCGGGCGTTTATAATTCAACAGCTTTTTTTACCCCCTCCAATATTAAAAGTTATTTTGAAACTGTGAAGGTCTGTAAAATGATTACTGTCTCACTCTGCAGGCCGGATGGAGAATCTCTATGACGAGGTGACAACTTATCATATTCACATTCTCCAGGTGCCTCCGCCTGTCAACAGAAGATTCAAATGCTCGTGATTGGCAGGCTGACATTTTTACAATCTCAGGTGAGAATGTATGTGAGGGGAGAGCGATGCCTCCAAGAAACACTCAGGAACGCTGCTATCCCGTTTCCCTAAAGACCCAAACAGATGCACTTTAATTCCTCAACGCTTCATGTATTAGTGCAAAAAAAATCTTGATTCTCTGAAGGCAAAGAAAGAATGATCTGGAAAAGTATGATCCCCACAAGCACTTATAAACATTTACCATGGTAACCGTAGATTAAAATACGCAGCATTTTTGTCAAATTAACACATATTTTTATGTTACATTAACTTAAAAAATTAAGTTAAACAATTTCAACTTGAATTTATTAGTTATGGCAAATTTTTTAAGCCAAAACTTAAATAGTAGGTTGAATTGACAAGTTGTTTTAACCCCTTAAGTGGCTCAAATACCTTTTGAGTGTCTGTGTGTGTGGGGGTGAAAATGTGATATACACCTTTAAATTTACATTTATTTTAATAAATAAAAATAATTCCATAACATATACATTTTATACATAAAATTATAAAAATGTAAATATTTTACAAAAGTAATAATGCAAACATGAAGCCATAAGTCTCAAGTAGTTCTGATCAAATTTCAAGTTAAAATCACAAAAAAATTGGTTTGTGTCACACTTTTTGTGGTTTTACCAACAAATGCCACTAGGTGTCAACGGTTTGTTGCATACTCTTGACACAAACTAATAAATTACTGTCACTGCATTATTATTACTGCAAAAAGGTTTTGAAATATAAAAATTACATCCTTAGAGCTTTCCAACAATATATAGTTTGTCAAAAAAAAAAGATTTATAATAGGATATAGTTTTATGAATATAATGCAGATAGCAGAGAAACTGGTGAGAGAGACAAAATAATTGCGCAAATTGATATTGCAAATTGAAAATAAAGCTAATAGAAACACAGTAATTTAGCAAAATTCGTATATCTGCAAAAACTTTTTACGATCACATGAGGAGGTATCGCGAGAGGAAAAACGATTTTTAGTTTTAGTCGCATTTCATCAGTTAATGGAAACGCCGTCATTTCGCAATAGTTTTTTGTCAACGCTTAGAAAATAACGTGAAAGTTTATTGCAAATCTGTAATGGAAACACAGATAGAAACTGGTGAGACATGTATGCTGTTATAAAATAATTTTATAAAATTGTATATTTAAAGGTGCAGTGTGTAATTTTTAGAAAGATCTCTTGACAGAAATGCAAAATAATATACAAAACTAAATTATCAGGGGTGTATAAAGACCTTTCATAATGAACCGTTATGTGTTTATTGGCTTAGAATGAAACGTTTTATCTACATACACTGAGGGTCCCCTTACATGGAAGCCGCCATTTTGTGAAGACATGTTTCTACAGAAGCCCTTAACGGACAAACTTTATTACTAAGTTGTCTCCAACGATGACATGTTTGTCTGGTGGTTGCTACCGTAGCTTCTTTATGTGTTTCAAAAGCAAGAGGTGAGCAGTGGACTGAGCCATTGGTTGCAATTCGCAACCTCACCACTAGATGCCGCTAAAATTTACACACTGCACCTTTAAATAAAACGTTTTTAAATATATTATTATTCAAATAGATTTTACAAATTTAAAGCATTATTCTACAGCATATGGTATACCGTACAATTTAGCAAGTTACAACATATCGTAATCTTCTTCAATACTGTTCAGCCCTTTTATTTTGTGTTGGATTTACAGTAATGATTTTTCAAATGTTGTTTTGTATTTAACAAACTGGTGACGTGTTTCATACAAATGTTTTTTTGTTTTTTTTACAAGGATCAAGTGAACACAAATAAATAAGAACACTAAAGATACTATAAGCAGCAGTAAAAAAATGCATATCTGAGCAAACCTTAGCGTTAGCATTGCCGTCATTAGACTATGAATTGCCTCTTTGAAAATAATGACTGCAGAGACTCCAAATCGTTTTAAAAAGGAAATATCAAAACGGTTTAAGCTACTTAGAATGAATGGCAATTATATTTTAATATTCAGTCGAGCATATTTGCGTGCAGTGGGTGTGGTATGCATAACTCATGTGTGGCGCTGGTGGCCAGCTGCGTCTCCGGTAGAGAGCTTTAGTGCCGGGGTAATTTAGAGAAGAGGGAACCTGAGTGATGGCATTCTCAATGAGCAGGTAATCTACTGAGGATTCATCCATGGTTATGAGCTCCTCGCTTCAGCCTGGCAACACAGAAAATACATCAAGACCAATTACGATATCAACTTTCAGTCTGATACCCTTGCCACGCAAGTGCATGTATTTCTGCCCCAGGCATTTCAAATTGCATCTAATTTGAAATCTTTGGGGTTTTAATTAAATTTTTGAATATATGGAATTCTTCATTAGTACCTGCTCTGAATAGGAGATTATTCGACTATCTCTCTTTCGATAAACTGGTCGATGTTGTTAGATCAGGTCTGAAGGTAGGATCCTTCAATGTGATTTGGTTTTGCAGTGGTGGTTTATCCATTTGGTTGTGTCTGCGTAAACCAACAAAGTTGTTGTTGTTATTGAAAAGATTACGAATCCATAATCGAGTTGAGTAATGGGATTCTTGGTATTTTAACATTTCTCTTAATGATTTGTAAATTGTTTCGAGATTATAAGATGTACTGAGCGTTTTTATCTTAATGAAACCGAAAGCTATTAGTTGCTTTTTTGGCAGTAGTTTGCACAGAATAAATGCCTCCCACGACAAAATATTATAACAATTAATGTGGTTGGATGGATGTTTAGAGCTTCAAGATCGACAGCTGCTTGAATAAATATATGGTTTTATGTTTGTGAGGTTTAAATATCCATTTGGCCAAAAACACTATATTGTACACTAAACAGGTTTTGCTTCAGTACATTGAACATTGACTATTTGACTGACCCAAACTAATGCATACTTGAAAATGTACTTAAAGTTTTTGACTTGTAATGTACCCATGAACTGCACATTCCCAACAATGGATGAGGAAATCCATCAGCCAAATTTAGACCTTTGCATTTATGTTTTGAACCTTAAGAAGTTTCCCACTGGCATTGTGCGATATTGTGGCGAGGTTCATATTTTTGGTAAACTCGACATATCTGCACAGACCTGGTGCCTTAAAGGGATAGTTCACCCAAGATGAAATTTCTGTCATTTACGCATTCTCATGTTGTTACACACTTGTTTAGATTTTCTTTCTTTCCAAATTGATCAGAAGCACCATTCACTTCTATACTATTTTTTCCCTACTACGGAAGTAAATAGGGCTTCTGATTGGTCTGGTTACAAACATTGCTCAAAATATCTTACTTTGTGTTTATCCAACCTAGTCTTACGGAGTTGTATATAAATAGCGAAATGTGAAAAATCATGCAATGCATACGCCAAATTCCAATTTGGCATGCATATGATACACCAGTCCTTCCCGTTCACTTAAACGGCACATCTTTTCTGTCATTTTATTTAATGCTTTCTAATTTTTTTGCTTTTTTACCATTTTCGCTTTGGTTTAGGGTTAGAACAACTTTTTATTATATAAAAATGACATTCTAACCCAAACCCCAATTCTAACCCCAACTCCAAGCGACCATGAGAAATCTCTTAAATAACCTACTTAAGCAAATCTCAAATGTAACCCTAAACCCAAGCGAAAATGGTTTAAAAAACAGAAAAAATGTGAGAAACCAATAAATAAAACGTCATAAAAGATGCGTCGTTTAAGTGAATGGGAAGGACTGGCGTATCATATGCATGCCAAATTAGAATTTGGCGTGTGTATTGCACGATTTTCACACTTCGTGCTATTTATACGCATCTACATGAGACTAGGTAGGTTTATCAGAACAAAGAAATTTACAGAGGTTTGTAACAACATGAGAGTGATAATTTTTTTTCATTTTTAATTTATTTATTTATTTAAACAGGTACAGTGTAAAATATACATTAACCTTACGAAGGAGATATGCATTTTACAAGGTTGTAGCACTTTACTAGCTAATATACACCTGTAAGGATAGATTTTCATTTTTGGGTGAACTATCCCTTTAATCTGTCCTTAGGAAGTACAGTAGGGTTGTAAATCGAACAGTTCATTGCGATACGATACAGTATCTCCGCCAGCGATGATATATTTGCAGATACATAAAAAAATATTTGATGCAATTACGATAATGCAACCAAAATATAAAACATGAACGTTTAATTAAACTCTTTAAAAATGGCACAATCTGGGACATTTACAACAACAACAAACTAAGAATAAAAAAAAACACTTTTAAATAAAGAAAAATAAAATGTCACACAAAATCAAGCTTGTGATGGCAACAGTCAAAGTCTTTAGTGTCCCAGCTGGTGATCTGTCTGTCCAATCCATTTTCCAAATACAAAATATTCTCAAACCCACGATTTGCGTCCGATAGCAGTCACAATGTCTTCTTTTGCTGTGTTTTCGCTGTTACAACCGCTTTGTTGCTGTTTTGCATTCGCTTGCTGACACTATTACATGAAAATAAAAGAAAATGCGAGCTTTGGCGGAAATGCGTACATGGATGTTACGCCAAGGAATGAGGACACGGAGAGTGTCAAAATTAAGGTAATGTACCTCATAGCGATATTTTATGTGTGGCTTTGATGCATCTTATCATTTGAAATTTAATTGATGCATCAATCCATATCGATGTATTGTTACACCCCTATCACGAAGCACACTTGTCTATTATTTATGTATATCAAAGCCCTTTTAAGATTTAGAATCGCATTGATGTATAATCATTATCGTGCCGCAGGTTAGCTGCTGCTTACCCAAAAGGTGGCGCAGGTATATGGAGGGCGTTTTTAGCTGTGTCCTCCAGAACAAGTGTGACTTCCCTCTCCTGTCCTGTTAGTATGCAAAGTGAGGCCCTCGCTGACGATGTGACTCCTGAAGCAGAAAGCGAAGCTTGTCGGGAGTCACCCGCACCTTCTGAGATTACAGACGCAGCCTAACCTCCTGAACCTGGACACCGCACACCGAGGAATACAGTCACATTACACAAACGTCTCACGCCCGCGCTCCCGCAGAGACCGGGGCTTAATGGAGACCTCGCTTATGAAGAAACACGCGTTTGGTCTCGGGTCTTAAAGTTGAGGAGGACTGTGAGGAACGCTGAAGAGCTTATGAGAGATTTGCCACAATAAGCCACAGAGAGACACATTATTGGAAAGTAGAAAATACAGTGTTTTTATAATGTTTTGGACTGGGCATCATATGCTTCTGTTAAAGTAACACTGTTTCAAATATTACAGTGATTTTATTTGTAAGGGTTGTGGTTGGTATTTTAGGAAAGGAGCAGCAAAATATAAAAAAATCATGTTTACTTTTAGGTACTTTAAGTTTTCAAATGTGGCCTATTCATCATTAAATGAGATTTATATCTTTTATATTTTGAAAAACATGATTTTTACTAAAGATATGTTTTACTACAAAATAAAACAAACTAAAATTCACATGCTATTCCAGAGGTGGGAGTGAATGATTTTTGACATTTTGGATTAAAATGTAAAATTATTCCAAAATATGTCTGAATGAATGGGACACAGGAAGTACAATATACACGCGTTAATTCTTTCCCCGTCAGCGTTTAAAAAAAAAGTTGCCAGTCAGCGCTAGTATTTTTCATGATTTTTACAAAAGTTTAATGCCTTCCAGAAAATGTTCTTCTATATAAACAAACAATATATCAAATGAAAGAACAGACCCTCTGCTTTCAAAAAAAAACTCGCCTTCATTATTTCTCTTTTTATCAACTCTCAAATATGGATAGGTTTCTCCAATTTTGAGCAAAGATAATTCCATTTTTGTGAAGGACTTTTGATAGAGATCAGATGCAGAACGATCTTTAATACATACACCGAGTTCTTTCTCTTTCATGTGAGGCGCTATTTCCGGGTTGTATAAGTTGCGGAAGTGCGCGGTATTGCGGAAAGCCGGAAATTCTTGTCATTGGCAGGGAAGTGTTTTCTCTTAAAGGTGCAGTGTGTAGATTTTATTGTTGTGAATTGCACCCCGGCTCTCCTGATTTTGCCAAGTGGTTGATGTCCTCAGGGCAACGTTATGTTGACCCTGGGACAACATTTTAAATTAACCAATCAGATATCAGAATTAAGTTTACAGTTTGTTTTAAGTTTAAGCTTACAACCAGGATTAACTGTTTCTATGCCATTGTTTTTCACTTATCATGTCCCTCTGATTTTAGGGTTTGGTTATGGTTAGGGTTGGGGTGGGTTTAGGTTTTATTTAGAAAAATGTTGTCCCTGGGTCAACACAATATGTTGCCCTGAGGACTTTAACCACTTGGCAAAATCAGTTCGTGCTTGCACCCCTCCCTTTCGAAGCACATAGAGAAGCTACGGTAGCCGCCACATACAAACATATCATCGCCTGTGACAAACGAACTCTGTATAGCAGTTTGTCCGTCTAGGGCTACTTTAGAAACATGAAGGCACAAAATGGCGACATCCATGTAAGTATGTAGATAAAAACAGCTGATTCTAAGGTAATAAAAACAATACAATTCATTTTGTAATGTCTTTATACAGCAATGAAAACATGGTTATCTATATTAGAATGCATTGCTGTCAAAAGATCCTTTTAAAATTTACACACTGTACCTTTAATTGACGAGTTATTTTGTTAATGGCGGGCAAAGAGTTAATAAGACCTTAGGCAGATGACCTTGGCCAAAACACACAAAAAAAAACATGTTTTCAAAAGATATTAGTCCCTTTCACACATACAGTCTTTACTGGTAATTTACTGGTAAATTGCCGTTAACAGGTCATGTGTGAACAGAACCTTTCCGGTAAATCAGTGCTCCCAATTTACCAGTAAGACAGGTTGTAAGATTACCAGTAATTTACCGGTAAGCGCTGTGTGTGAACGAAAATTATAGGATTACCGGCATTTAGAATGGACGACGTCAGACCGTGCTGACAGCTTCGGGCCAATCATAGCGTTTTAATACAGATGACGCGTTTACCCCCTCAGTGTTTACTGACGTTTCCACACACACACATGCTGCTTGAAAGTTGAGCACACCTGAAGTTTACGTCCACATTTCTTCACCAAAGTTGTTTAAAACAGCTTACCGCCGAATTGCAGACGTCCTTAGCACGACCTCTGTGAAGCCTAAAGTGCAAACTGTTGTTAAAAACGCATTTTTGGTTTGACGTCGTCTCATTCAATGTTTTTTGGTCATGAGCAACTTCGCGACTGTTTACCACAGACGTGAAAACAACAAAATACGGACCGTGGTTATGAACGACGTGGATTGTTTACAAATACAACACTGAGCTCGCCGCGTGCTACAGGTACTTCCGCTTTCTCAACGAATTTACCGGTATTTTGATACTGATGTGTGAATGATGTCTTACTGGTAAAATAATGGAACGCCACTGCGTGTGTGAACAGCACATTTTTGTATTTACTGGTAAATTCATTCTGGTAAATTCATGGTAATTTACCAGAATTACTGTGTGAAAGAGGCTATTGCTGGCAAAAACAGACATTTGCATTCGGACAGGATTAAATTTCTCAGAGGACCTTCAAGTTCGCGTATTACAGTACTGTACTGTAACTGTGCAATCAGACCGCCACCGGAGAGAGCGTCAATAAAAGCTCTGGCTGCCCTGCCAACGACGCTAAAGAAAAGGTGTAGTGGACGCTCGAATGCATTCTCTGAACTCCTCTCAGGCGGAGGTGTCCGCCATCCGATTGGTTGCCGCTGAACATTTCCGCCTTCCGATTGATTGCCGCCGAACCGGGTCATATCTCATTACCATAAAGTTGAGCTGATTTTAACTCTCCTCGACGCTCACGCTGTACATGACGCGCCGCGCCGCTGCTCATCGGAGCTCGCCACCGGCTCTCATTGAAAATGAATGACTTCCGGCCACTTTGACGCTCTCGCCAGTGGCGGTCTGAATGCACAGTAAGGCACAATATTTTGTCATGTGGGATGCTTACAGTATAAAATTCTCCTTTGAACTGCTTTTAAACAGAGTTAAATTAAATCTGGCTCATTTAAAACTAAATATCAAATGTTGTCAAACAACTATCATGAAACATGTTTTTTATTGGGTCTAGAGACTAAACAGCTCAGTCTGTGAGTAGGAATATCAGATGAGACAATTAGGACTGACTTTACATATGTAAACAGCGACTGCTGATCTCTTAGATTCACAAACAACCACTAACAGATCTGACTCCGCATTGCTTGTAGAGTCAACAGTCGACACGCTAAAAGCCACAAAGCCAAAGCTTTGTTTTCCAAGAAGTCTATCGAAAGTCTGTCAGTTTCGGTAGGAAAACTGATAGTGGACTCGGCAGGTTTATAAACAGTGTCTAGAATCGATGAGGAGATACTCTGACTCTGATTTAAACACCACTAGGATTATATTTTCAACATTTTCTTGAATTAATAATAATATTTAGCGTTTTCTCCCAAAATTTGATGCTTACAGACTTATACAATATTCACATCTGGTGAATTCACAATGTGCATCGCGTGAAGAGAAGATACTCATAATCTCAACATCTATATGACGTGACCCAGCATGCACGATGGATCTGTAATGAAATATACATTTAAATCGAGCTCAAAAGTGGATGGGTTGAGTGCAAATGGGGGGATTGTGAGAATGAATGTGAAAATGATTAACTCTCTCATCTTCATTAATGATGCATCCTCTCGTAAAAGAGCCAGGTAGCTCCTCTCAGTGAGGGAACGGGTTCTTAAAGGGGCTCTGATGGTCCAATTCACCACTAAGTTTTTAATCACCTCCCGTTGGCACAGAGGGAGAAGGGTGTTGCCATCCGTCCCCTGTGATCTTCTAGGGTTGGGGAAACGAAAGCTCCCCTCTCGTAGTAATCATTAGAGGCCACGCCGACTTAATGCAAGATCTTTCAAAAGCTCTCACACCAGACATGAAGAGAGATTGTGGTAAAAGGAAATATATTATAGATATGACTTTATGAAAGTGTTCATAGTTTTAAGGCCAGAACTACGCGTATGGTATAATGATGTAAAGGCATGATAAAAAACGTTGAACGCAGGTCGCCATCGCTCAGATTAGTCTTCTTTGGATAGAAACGGCACCTGTTTGCATACAATAAAGTTTAGAGTATTGAATGACGTACTGACAGCTGGTTTAGTTCATCGTATAAACGTCTCATCCGCCAATTTTCACTCGATGAGATCAGAGTTTTAGAACGGTCCCAGCTGTACTCTCCCCATTATCGCCGTTCGATGATTGGCTAATGTCTCCTCCATAAATATTTGCCATAAGAGTGGACATAAAGCCACACGATTGGTTTTGCCTGATCAATACAGACGAACGCCCTCCCAGCCAATCGGACGCGGCCGGCTCCCCGATGGCCGGTTGCAGGATAATCTGTTTTGAGGGTGAAGTTAATGAGCTGTAGCGCCTTTACTGCATGTACCGCTCCTCGCAGGGATACGATTTCAGACCGTGTACTAACGCTTAATTCAAACAATTTACACGGGAACTCCAGCAGGCTGGGAGGTCCTGACCCTTCACCCGATGTTTTAAACTTTTCATTAGGTGCAGAAGATTACCGGGGTCTGGCCCACCTGAAGTTGTCTAAGTGAGAGGCAATTTCCAGACCTGGCCAGTGAAATGATTTGAACCTCATGAGGCGAAAGCAACTCTATCGGGATCATTTAGCTTTACGTTCGGCCCGCGCACCGGACTGCTGGATATGAGCGGAGCTTTGGGAAAACATTATAGCCTATACTTATATTAATAATAAAGTTGAGTTTATTTTAAGTTTATGAAGAATCATCTTATCAAGGACAATTTTTATTGGTGTTCTTGTTTGTTTAGCAAAAGTTCTTGACTTTAGTTACTTTAGATCTGTGGTTTGTAGGTTCATTAAAGCACCACTTTCTAGTTCTTTGGAGAATTTATAAAGGTTCTGCTTTGCCATCAGACTTTACGTCTCTTTCAGTTGTAATTGAAACCTACAGTGTGCTTTGCCCAAAAAGAGTCTTTGATTGGTCTGCTTTTAAGAATTTACACAAAAATAACATTTGTAATATTTATTGTACTTGGCATTTAAGCTATAATGGAGCCTGAATTAATCAAACAATGGTTTGACTATACACTGTAAAAAATTTCACTGTTAAATTACAGTAATATACTGGCAGCTAGATTTGCCAGCATATAGTTGTAATTTTACAGATTACCTACTGTTATTTACAACAACAGTTTTTTACTGTAGAAATATTACGGGACTGTGCTGTAAAAATAGAGAGCTGCACAGTATACTACTGTCAGATGTTTGGTTGCATTATACTGTTATTTTAGTGTTCCTGCTGTAATTTTAATAAACTGTTTTGTAATATAAACTATACTGTAGAATGTGATCTTTACATTGTAACACTGCTAGAATTTTAAAATAAACACTTAAAATTGCTTTCAAAAAATGTCTCAAACCAAGGATGACAATAAAACACTCTTTTTATTAAATATAATAAAATTCAGTGCATTCTTCTTCTGCCTCAACAATGAGACTGGGCTGAATAAAACATGTCACATAAATATCACAGCATTTCAAAATACACTGTGACTGCACAGGAACATCTGGTTGCAGAACACAATGTTTTGACTTTTCTTAAACATCTGGTTGCTGAACACAATGTTGTGACTTTTCTTAAACATCTGGTTGCTGAACACAATGTTTTGACTTTTCTTAAACATCTGGTTGCTGAACACAGTACAGTTCTGGTTGCTGAACACAATGCTGTGTCATCACCTTCAAATAAAATAACTATAAAAAAATTAAATAAAACCCCACTCAAAGTCCATGAGGTTTTTGATCAGGGTGGCCACATGGGGATTCACAGTTGCTGCCTTTTTCGTGACCAGCTTTCCTGTTTTCTTGGACAACTTCACCTGGCTGGCTTTAGTTCCCCTCTCAGGGTTCACACCAATTAAGCGTCTACAAAGTACAATGGGATAAGTAAAGATTAATTGCAATGAAGACAAATAAAACCCACTGCATTCACAGTATAAATATTCTAGGTTATTGCCATTATGCAGTATCTGCATAATTTTTATTTCAATGCTGTCCTTAAATGGGTTCAAAAGGGACACAAGTCTCACAAATCAACTAACCATGCTAATTGATTATACTGTGAGTATAATATACTGAGTGCCTGTGCTGTGGTATGAAGATTTACACATGGCTGGTATGACAGTATAATTGTTTAAGTTTAACAGGAACAACTGCCAGTAACAGAAACATGCAGACTGTATTTTCTTATTTGTTTTGTTGAAGCTTTAGAAACATCAGTGATGGTATCTAACAAATACAGCTGATGGGACATTGTAAATTTTTATGAAACTTCAAGAGAGCTCACAGTATTGTCCATTCCTTTCTGGTAAAATTAAAGTAACATACAGATGAGAGAGGTAATGAGAGAGAATTACTTTATTCGAAAAACATGCAGTATGATAATAAATTTGGCCTAAACCCAAATACCCTGCTAACAGAGCAAAGTAATTCTTAATTCTAAGAATGTTCCCTTAAAGTTTCCAACATTCCCAAAAACAGTCCGCCAACATAAAGTGTCAGTTTTTTTTGACATTCTAATGCTGCGTTTACACCAGTCGCGGTGTGAAGCATGAGTGATTTCAATGTTAAGTCAATGTGAATTGATGCGCGTCTGGAGGTCTCACGGCGCAGATGAGGCGTTTGGCGCGGCGCAGTAGACACAATTCCGCCTCATTCGCTCCTCTAGTTGGCTCAAATTGAGCGTATGGCGCGGTATGCACGCATGGTGCTTTTTGTGCATTTTGCGTTTGACGCAAATTTGCGGCTGACGCCCGAGTTCAAAAATTTGAACTTTGGCGGATTTTCGTGCCGCGTTAACCAATCAGGAGCCTGCTTGCTGCTGTGGCGGCACCCCCGCTCGAAGTCACTCATTCAGCATGAAAACTTGATATTGTCCGTGAGCAGTCACCTGGAGCTATACGACACAAGTTCTTATTTCTATAGAGACAGGAATAAAAAGGACCTCGCTTGGAAGAGTGTCAGTGAGGACATTGGGCAACCTGGTAAGTTGTAAATACACATTTAACTTTTGAGTCACGTGACGTTTATCGACCCGTGCCGCCTATAGTAAGGTGACCAAATACAAACCGGTAACTCTCTCGATAAATGCACAATCAACCTCAGCCATCCTGCAAACAGTCTACTTCGCTCTACACGCGTGAATGCATTCAAACTGTTCAAGCAGCAAACTAGGCGCGGTAGACGCGATTTTGATGCGTGAAATGCGGTTGGTGTAAACGCAGCATTAGAACGTTCCTTGGTTGTCTGAATGTTAGAGGAATGTTACATTCTACCATTTTCAAACGATATGACAATGTCCTTTTTTAATGTTGACACAATGATTAAAACAGAAACATTGCATTTTATTATTTTAAAACTGTTATTAAAAAATATTTCTGAATTATTCACTGACCCTTGACTCTTATCATGCTAGCTTTTCCCTGGTTGTGTTTACTTTGTGCTTATAAAACACATTTGTTGTTAATTGGGCAATTCTGCGGGTGGTTGGTGCACAATGGTAAAGATCATCATCTAGTTAATCGATTTACTCATAAAAGTTTATTTTCTGACAATAATGTATATGAAATCCAGCACTTTTACATCAGTTTGCCATTAAGGAGTTTGAGAAACTTTGGACAAAAATTAACCACTGTGTATTTGTGACGTACAAACATCAAGAATCAAAGTATGAATCTCAACCACGGTGACAAAGAAAATTGTCAAATTTTATTATTTATCCATGCTGCAGTGCATGCTGGGAGTCCTGGGTGAGATTTGTGATTTTTGATACCCAGCATGCATTCGCAGCATGAAGGTTTTCATTTAATTGTCATCATGTTTGTGATTCATACTCTGATTCTTCATGTTTGTATGTCCCAAATATACAGCAGTTAATTTTCGTCCAAAATTCCTAAGAATCCTTTATGACAAACATGTTGTGTGAGTGCTGTATCTCATAAACATTATTGACAGAAAAGAAAATTGATGAGTAAATCATTTAATTAAACGATGATCTTTACTCTTAAGTACCAACCACTAGAGAATTGCACTAACTTTACATAACAAATGTGCTTTATAAACACAAAGAAATGCAACCAGGGAAAGAATAGTAAGTAAAAAGTCAAGGGTCATGAGTCCAACTAAAACAAACAATGATCACCAATATGGTGACTTTTAATGAAACATCAACATCTAAACTTAATAAGTGAATTTTGTTTTCTACAGCAATATTTTTAGAGAACATTTAGAAATAATGTTTTATAAAAGTTTTTTAAATAATAAAATGCAATGTTTTTCTATCTTTTACCAAACAAGAAACGTTCTTAGAATGTCAAGAAAACCTGACACTTTATGTTGGCACAACGTTTTTGGGAACATTGGGAACTTTCAAGTAACGTTCTAAGAACTTTTTTTTGTTAGCTGGGTATGCACATGCTAGCTTAAACTTCAACTTACTATGTAAAAGAACTACTGCAATCAAAGTCAATTTACAAACAAGAAAGAGACACTAATTTAACGCAATGTGACATTCTTGAACAGCTAGCAGAGGATTTACCTTTGGACAAACTCCAGTGTCCTTGCAGCTTCCTCTTGGTATTGCAAGTTGAAAACATAGTAGGTGGCGAAAACTGCAGCCAGCCCTCTGATGAAGCTTTGCTGGATGCCTTCACAGATTATGTTGTTTTCGATGCTGATCATCCAACCTCCAAGTGTGATTTCATCACCAGCAACTGATGCAGACAACAATTATAGTTAATGTCCAAAAACACTATCCGATATTATACTGCTGCAAATCCATTACTTGGAAAAGCTGATGAGATTAATTTCAGAAAGAGATGAATTTGACAGAATTTTCTATACTGTTTTATGGTTCTATACTCCATACCTTACTGTGACACTTACCCAGCAGTATCAGCCTTGGACTAGCAGGGAGGGTCAGGGTTTGCTCAACATCTGCCGCAGTGGCAGACATCTGTAGAACATGAACAATGGTATGGAAATTAAAAATGAAATTGTGTGTACAGTCATAGCAGGCATCAAAATAAGTCTTACTTAAATAATACTTAACAAACTGAATAATAACAAACAAAACTTACATCAGCACGGAGTATCAGTCCCTCTGTTTTCTCATCAAAGTAGGCCATCAGCAGCCGGATGAGAGTCAGCTCCGCATCTTCACCCTCGGATATATAATCACAAGTCAGTCAGACATTTGATTAGTTTGCAAATTAACATAAGTTAAATACAAATAAAGATGCTAACTAATGTAGCTGTTGTTAATTCATTTAATGATCATCCCTTAAGAAAATAAACCTGCACATTTCAATCAACCCTTAAACAAATGGTGAAACAGAGCCCAATCCGTCATGTAGATTTTAAAAAATATCAATATATAATCACAAGTCAGTCAGACATTTGATTGGATTGCAAATTAACATAAGTTAAATACAAATAAAGATGCTAACTAATGTAGCTGTTGTTAATTCGTTTAATGATCATCCCTTACGAAAATGAACCATGGTTTTACTACTGTTAAAACCAAAAAACATGGTTACTATAGTAAAACCATAACCACAAAAAAACATACTTAAACCGTGTAGTAAAACCATGGTTTTGCTGATAGTATTCAATACACCAAAACATGCTATACTTTTACCACAATAAAACCATGCTTAACTTTCGTAAGGGCAGCCCAAAATATGTAAAATTCTAATACATCGTTTTTAGTAATGGTTCAAAAATAAGCATATATATAACAATTTGGCGGTTATTTCACTTAGAAACATAGACTTTGTTCAGTTTGTGCTTACCTTGATATACTGTACAGGCGAAGAGTAAAAAACACGCGAATTCGCGTCTGTCTCGGTCCTGGCAGGGTCACAGTCAGAGTGAAATTCGATCCTCTTTTAATTCCGCTTCCTTCTCAAATAATAAAGTGCCGAAAAACAGCGTAATTAAATCTATTTGACTGTTAATGTGCCTCGTTGCAGATGAGTTAGTCACGTGTCATCTGACGTGCCTGACCAGACAAAAAAAAAAAAAATACTGTATTATTCCGTAAGACTGAACAGCAGCTTGCTGTTATTAGTTTGCACGTCAAATTCATTTCAATAAACCCTTAAGCAAATGGTGAAACAGAGCCCAATCCGTCATGTAGATTTTAAAAAATATCAATATATAATCACAAGTCAGTCAGACATTTGATTAGATTGCAAATTAACATAAGTTAAATACAAATAAAGATGCTAACTAATGTAGCTGTTGATTTCGTTTAATGATCATCCCTTACGAAAATGAACCATGGTTTTACTACTGTTAAAACCAAAAAACATGGTTACTATAGTAAAACCATAACCACAAAAAACATACTTAAACCGTGTAGTAAAACCATGGTTTTGCTGATAGTATCCAGTACACCAAAACATACTTTTACCAATAAAACCATGCTTAACTTTCGTAAGGGCACCCCAAAATATGTAAAAATCTAATACATCGTTTTTAGTAATGGTTCAAAAATAAGCATATAGGCTATATAACAATTTGGCGGTTATTTCACTTAGAAACATAGACTTTGTTCAGTTTGTGCTTACCTTGATATACAGGCAAAGAGTAAAAAACAAGCGAATTCGCGTCTGTCTCGGTGCTGGCAGGGTCACAGTCAGAGTGAAATTCGATCCTCTTTTAATTCCGCTTCCTTCTCAAATAATAAAGTGCCGAAAAACAGCGTAATTAAATCTATTTGACTGTTAATGTGCCTCGTTGCAGATGAGTTAGTCACATGTCTGACGTGCCTGACCAGACAAAAAAAATACTGTATTATTCCGTAAGACTGAACAGCAGCTTGCTGTTATTAGTTTGCACGTCAAATTCATTTTCATTTACAGTATTCAACTGTGTTTATTAAAAACGGTAAATTACTGTCCAAAATTCTCCGTTTTTTAACAGCAATTTTTTACAGTGTACAGTAAAGTTTTGAGGTCGACTGATAAAGGGGTTTTTTATGCCCGATGCCAATACCGATATTAAGAAAGCTGTGTGGCCGATATGAGGCCAATATAACATAAATGTTATTACCGTAAATAAGAGATAAACATAAAATTGGTGAAAGTAAAAATATTTTTTTTATGCATAAATATACCCTTTTAAAGTACTTCAAACATAATTACAACACATAATTAATGTGGATCTGACATCTCACGGTGACGGTACTGTTTGAATAAGTGTGTTAAACTTGTGAAACAGCATAACATCATGTTAAAAAGTGAATAATGATTGGTCGTTTTACTGTCTGTCAGACTAATTTAAGTAATAGAGAAATTCACTGGCCGATTGAAAAAAAATTTATCAGCCAATGCCAATAATAAAAAAAGTCCAAATATTGGCCGACTTTTGTCAAAAGTTTTGTGTAAGTTCTCAAAAATTTCTCCTGAGATAAAGGATCCATTGAACACATTTATATCTCATCTAGAGTTTAATCCATAAATCACTCGTTTGTATAAGCTAATTTATATGAATTTGTTCGAAACAAAAATATACAATTATCACAGCTAACAATAATGAACCACTATCCCCAACGTCACGGGGCGAACCAAATCGTACACTGTAAAAAATCAGTAGAAATGACAGTATTACTTGCAGCTGGTTGCCAGTAACTTACCGTAGATTTGAATGTATGTTATTTACTGGCAACATTTTGTTCAAAGTTAAATGAACATTTACAAGTCTTTTTCTTTACAGAGTAAAACTAATCGCATCAAGCAAAGCATTCTGGAAAACAAAATCTGAAGCAAAAAATAGAAAAGGTTGATGATGATTTCTGGTTCCCAGAATGCTTTGCATGAGGCTGTTATTTTATAGTTTTATTCTGTAAAGATAAAGACTTTAATATTATAAAAGTCTTATTAATATTAATATAAAAAAATATATTTAACTATGAACAAACTCTTGCCAGTAAATAACATACATTTAAATCTACGGTAAGTTACCGGCAACCAGCTGCAAGTAACACTGTAATTTCTACGGAATTTTTTTACAGTGTTTTTTACGGAATTTTTTTACAGTGTAGGAAAATTTGGTCATACAAATGAATACGAATACTTGTAAAATGCGTACAATCTGCCATGAGAAAGCATTAAGAAATCTCAACAACATCGAGTCTAAATACCAAAATAAGCATAGATTTTATTATATTCATATAGTCAAAATCATGTGAGCTATGCTATTAATTTATATATTAATTACCTTTTTTTGCCAGTTTTTCATATTTTTGGCCAGTTTTGCCGTCATTAAACAGTGAGGTTAGGAGAGGACAGGAAAGTACAGGGAGGGGAGATGGGAAAGGGATCAGCAAATGACCACGAGCCGGGAATCGAACTTGGGTCGCAGAAACTGCGAAAGGACAACATATACCATTGGCTCAGACAAAATCTTGATTTTACTTATAGCTCTACTTTCTTGGTGTATGGCAACACTTATTTCCTTTTGTATTTTTACATATACATTTTATAGGAGTTGCTATAAATTACAGGTATAAAAATAAAGTTGAGTTAATTTAAGCTAATTCAACTTTATTTTTATAATATATAGCAACTCCCCTGTTACACTCTAAAAAGTGAAAAAAAAATTTTTTTAGTTGATCCAACTTTTCACTTTTTACAGTGTAGTCAAGAAAGTTTAAAATTAATGTAAATTCAGATTGATTCAACTTTAAAATTTGGGTACAAGCAGTTGTTTTTTAGTGTATATATGAACAGAGCCAGTTCTGTGTGAGGACGAAACTGTGCATGGATTAAACCCTAACACTTCAGATATCCATATGATAAATGAACATTCCCTCATCTGACTCAAAGAAACTGCTAACCAAACACGTTTTAACAGCAGTGCTGTCGTCTTCAGTGCTGTGGTTGTGTTAGACAGTAATTGATAAAGTCTGGAGTGGAAGGTGAAGAGACATCTCAGCAAGACCGTGACAAGAGCTGTTGATCTGCTCGATGTGTCATCTCGCATTACACGCTTTAAACAGCTTCTGCCACTCCTCCTGTTTAGAGCTATACATGCGTGGACATTAATATTAATATTACAAAAAAAGCAGGTCAATGCACACTGATAGCTGCGCCAAAAGTCATGGGTTTGATCCCATGGAACACACATAAATGTCAAATGTCAGTACTCCTCGCACAGAACCTTGCTGGCAAATTTAAAGTTCTGCTGTTGTCCAGAATGCACAAGGCATTTTCTCCATCCATCACATCAACTCGATATCTGCATCCCCGTTGAATAACTACGATAGAGAACTTGGCACATATTGTTTTAAGTAGATTGCACCATGCAAAACCTAGACTCTAAGAGGGAAACCAGGGTGGGGGGGCCATGAATGGGTGTGAATGGCAGCAGTGGCCCTCAGGCAGTGGCTCAATGTTGATAAGGAGATTAGTCTCTGTAGAGCCTCATCGTTCCACACAGAGAAATTAAAAGCTGCCAGCTCCTCTCTCACCTGTCCCTGTGACAGCTCTCTCGGCCCTAATCCCCGTCCCACTCCAAAGAAGCATTTATTAAGAAATTAAGAGGCCTTGTGTCTGCCCCGAGCTCCGCCTCCCCTCCCCTCTCAGTCAGGTTGGTCTTCAAAAAGTTGTCTGGTAAGGAGTGACAGGGTGATTATCAATGAAAAATTATTTAACATCACCGCAGGGCCTTTCCTCTGACAATGCCTAATAAGTCACAAGGGTAGATATCAATCAAAGCAAGCCGATCTGGTTGTAGTAAATATTCCCCCAAGTTCAGGCAAATTACCTTGATTATGTGGAGGCGCTGCATGGGGCGGCTGAAGGGGAGAGGGAGGATTCGGGGAGGAGATGAAGGTGTGTATGTGTGTTGGAGGAGTTTAGCAGAAAGGCAGAAACTGGATCGGTTTCCTAATAAAGCCAACAGCATCTGAGAATCAATTAGAATGAAAAGACTTTAACTAGAAGATTTGTTTTTTTAATGTATGTTTTGCTTTAGAGTCACAGTGGAGGTGTGCATTCATTTAAATGTTGTTAGTTTGGTCAATTTATTTACTGATTGGTCAATACAGGTTTCCTGGTGTGGTAAAATGTGCATGCAAAATACTTTTACCTGTAACTTGCAAATATTATATGGGAGTGACATATGGTCAAACCAACAATAGTTTGAAAAATGTTGTGATTAAAAAGTTGGGAACATTTTTAAGAAAATATCAACCTTATTATAAAAAACGTCAATATTTGGTGGTTTAATTATCAAAATCTCAGGTAAAGTTTTTAAAGCATTTTTTTCCAAAGTTAAGTAAGTGCAAATTTCAGAATTATTTTTCATAAATGCACACATGAAAATTAAAATTAAATATCAATATTAAATGTACACTGTAAAAAATATTTTGCTGCCTTAACATTTTTTGTTGAATCAACTCAGACTTACAAATCATTTCAACTTACTATTATTTATCTTGACTAGAGATGAGTTGTTATAACTACAGGTGAGTTGTTATAACTTATAAAATTAAGTTGACTTTTCTCAACTATATTTTATAAGTTGTGACAACTTACCTCTGTTGACATGACTTGTAAATCTGATTTAACAAAAAATTTTAAGGCAGCAAAGTTTTTTTTACAGTAAGAAGCCTTGCCTTCTCCATTTATTATATTATTACTTTTGCTTTGTACATTTTTAATTCACAGAATTCTCAAAAACTTTTTTGTCACATCTATAATACATGCATTTTTTCATCTAAGTATAGACTGATATTTTTCTGATGTCAGGGGTTTAGGAAAATATAAACATATAGTTTAATATATTGGTAATAAAGGGATGCATAACAATTAATCACAATTAATCTATAGCAGAATAAAAGTTTTTGTTTACATTATACGTATATGTGTGTGAACTGTGTATAATAACTTTGTATAGATAAATGCACACACATACATGTATATTTAAGAAATGTTCACATGTGTATATACATTTGTATATTTATGTATAATTTATATTATATAAAACTTCTTAAAATTATACATGCATGTTTGCATATTTATATATACATAATTATTATACACAGTTCACCCACATATATGATGTAAACAAAAACTTTTATTCTGCTATAGATTAATCAAGATTAATCATTATGCATCCCTAATTGGTAATAAATGCATTTTCTGAGAAATAATTTTTTTAAGTTTGACTACAATTGTCACATCCATCACGCTGGAATTGCACCGTTATTCCATCAAATATTAACTTTTCAACTCGTCTTAAATGCATATAAAACTTTTACCATTGTGTTGTATATAAATAAATATGAACTGTTTTTTATTGTTATTTTTACTAGTTTGTCTAGTTAAAATTTTCTGCAACTTAAAAGAATTATATATAATTTTTATATACATTCATATAAATAGAAAGCTGAAAAGGTTGTGCATTTAAGCGATTGTACCGTAGGGGTTTAAGGGTTGTTACTCAAAGAAATAGACTAATTTACCCTCTTCACGTAATTGATAGATTAACTGTTCACCATCACTCGGATAATCTCCCCCCTCCTTTTTTGTCACCAAATTTACCCCCTGGCCAAACGTGCCCAGCCATTAGAAAATTACAATTTTGGACACCTCAAAAGATGACCGTCATCTTAATGATTCAAACAAACTCCTGAAATACCGTGATTGACACATTTAGGACTGTGAAATTCTCACATTTCACAATGCCAAGCGTTCCCCTTTATGTTCTTCCAGCGACTGAGAAAGCGTTCTTGTGTTGCTGCCATTCCTTCCTCTTCTTCCAGCATTTTTCCGCCTCGGGCCAAAGACTACCCACATTGTAATCGGTCCAAATTAACCACAAATAACAACCGGTTCTAGAGATACAGGCCTTTGAGCGAACCGCCTCACTTTCCTGATTAAATGGGGTTCCGGGGCTTATTTCATTGTTATAATTCGGCGTCGAATTTGGGCAAATCGGTAATGGCGAAAAGAATGGATTGGAAATAAATCCCATGTAACTAATCACAGTACACAAATGCGTTTGCCTAAAGGAAGTCTAGCCCGGGTCTGGTGACACCACAATGCGCCGTAATGAAAGCAAAGCTGTTAATGTGGTTTTCTTCTGTTAAATTGATTCAGGAATTTCGGAGAGGACATAATCTAATGAATTTACTCTGAATAGAAAGCAATTAAAAGGACACATCATGCTGATTAACCCCAATGTCACCCATCAGCCACAATTGATGTACACTTTTAAATGATTTTCATAAGAAAAACTGGAGCAGATTTGCTGTCTTTCTGCCCTCGACTAATCCAGACAAATTAATGAACAAAAAGTTAATTTCTGTGATGACCCTGTTCCTCTTTGACCTGGATTACTCTGGTTCCTAATGCCGCCCATGTCACAGTGTTAAGGACTAATCCGCTTTTTTTATCAACCCATTACCTGACTCTGTAGCCAGAAAGAAAGTTCAGGATCGAGCTGTAACCTGACGTTTTCATGCAACCACCCATCTTCTGTAAACAAGCTTGGAATGAGCTCCTCGCCCGAGCCGGGCAATTTATTTTCCCTTCTCTTCTGGAATGAGTTGACGAGGTCTGATAGCGGGAATTGGCCTTATTATTTAATTAATAAGCTTTTCTCTTTCTCTTTGTGGTATGACCTATATTCATCAGCTTGTGTTAATAGTTCACCCTCTGTAAAATGTTTGATTTTAATTTTTAATTGAGTTGAGACACTTAAAGAAGCTCTTCTTACGCTTGCGAAAAGCCAATAAGCGTGGAATAATGAAAGACGGGATATGAGCTATTTACGCTGGCCAATGATTAAAGTGTCTGACGCAGCAAGATCCAGTCTAGAATGAAACTGTTAGTTTAACCAGGCACCTATTGAACTAGCTGATAAGATGTTTATACCTACAATAGATCAAATCAATGAGATCAGTTAATACATTTTACTGGACAGAACTACGGCAGATTACTGTACTGTGAATTGCAAAGAAATACTTAGTAAGATGAAATATTTATACTATACTGAGTTTCTGTGTGAATGATCTACTTTGGGAAGGAACATGGGATGTGTGGTGCAAGAATATGATTATTATCAAACGTGGTTATGTAATGCCAACATAAATGGGTCAGTGACACACCATTCATTTTTTTGGGTCGGACTTATTAATTAATGAAAAAATGATTGACATTTCTGTTAGGAAAAAATGGTCACGGGGGTGGCACCCTTTTAAAAAGTACACATTTGCACCTAAAGAGTTCATATTAATGCCTCATACATATTAATACCAAATGTATATCTGTACCTAAATCAAGGATCTCCAACCTTTTTATGAGCCAGGGCTACCACAATGGATAAAACAATTTGGACAATATAGTCTACTCAAAACTTTTTGGTTTTACTTGTTGATTTGTTTTATCATTGTTTCCAATAATGAGAGTAAGAACTTAATCACCAACACAATCTCACGGCAAGTCGTGTTATAGTCACAAAATATTTGATTCATTTATTCATGTTCATGGACACGATTTTCCGCGTTTTCCGTGCCATTGAGCACAAATGTATTTTTCGTGTCAGTCAACACGAATTTCTATAAAAAGTTTTTTGTGTCTGTGGTACGACTTTCTTTTTTGTGTCATTTTATGTATTTTTCCTCATTATTTTTCCTATTTTTAAATCATTGTCGCTTGGGGTTTGGATGTATTTTTATTTATTTGTTTTTACATGTTTTTTATTTTAAAACTATTTTCGTTTGGGGTTGGGGTTAGAGTTATGGTTTGGGTAAGGATGTCTGAAATGTAACAAAAAGTCATTATATCCCCAACCCCAAGCGACAATAGTAAAAAAAAGAACAATGAGAAAACAATACATACTGTAAAGTGACACGAAAAAGAAAGTCGTACCATGAACACGAAAAACTATTTATAGAAATTTGTGTTGACTGACACGAAAAATAAATTTGTGCTCACTGGCACGAAAAAGAAGCAGATTTTTTTTCCATGAACACGAATAAATTAATCAAATATTTTGTGACTATAACACGACTTGCAGTGAGATTGGGTTGTAATCGCAGTAAGATGTTTACATGACTGAAGCTATTAACCTCTTCACTCCTGTTTACATGCAGTTTTTCCTTTTCTGTTTATTCGCTAATGACTGTGCTTACTATTTAAACATAGCCCAATGCAGAGCACAAATGATGAACTCACATATAATGAGTGCGTTTACATGCACAGAATAAGCGGATTGCGGATTACAGATTAAATCTGTTTTCATGCGTTTACATGCAAATCAATAAACCAGCTATGCAGACAACTGCATTTACATGTGACTTGGAGATTTGTCAGGTTTCTCGCAGGTAGTGACGTCACCGCCTATAGTACATAATAGTCGTTTAATAGTAGTAATAGTTGTTTTATTACTTCTTGCGTCTGCGGAACGTGTAAATGTAGCATGAGCATTTATTTTTGCAGTTTCTCTGCCAACTGCTTTATTTGAGGGGAGACTTTTATGCGTTACTTTGCGCTTCCACGCAGAGACATGCGCACATGGACAAAACCGTGAGAAAGCCGGTTAAGGTGTTTACATGCCACGCGTAATCGTGGTAATGAGCAAAAAATACCTGTGCTGATCGGTTTTTGCTTACGCCGTTTATAGGCTTTCCCCGATAAAAGAAAAACGTTTTACGCATTTACATGACCCCATGTGTTATCAGTTTAAGCATAATCGGCTTAAGACTGTGCATGTAAACGCACTCACTGTCCACTAATTTAATTTACTTACGTTAAATGACAAAAAGACACGCGCACTTCAGGTAGTGTGGTATAGATGCGATTAATGCATTTACATGGCTGCATACTGTGATTAAAGACAGCATATGCCACCTCTTTTAATACAATTATACTTGCTGCGATTATAAGCTTAATCGCGTTATTTTTATCGAAGTATTGTGTTTACATGAGGTAAAGTGTAATTGCAAAATTGCCAAAATCAAATTAAAATCACATTACGAGGGTGCATGTAAACGTGGTCATTGTTTAAATTGTTAACATACATAAAAAGCCAAGCTAATATAGAAAATATGTAAAAAATAAATATTAAAATTAAGGTTATAAATAGAATGTGCTTTGGGGGGCAACTCACAGACTCCATGTTGGAGACCACTGACCGAATGTTACATATTAGGACATTTTTTAAAGGGTACTGCTCCAGTGCAGCTTATGACCATTTCTGACAGTGTGAGACTAAAAAAGACCTCAAGCACACTTTTTAATATAATATTTATTTTATTAATTATTAAAATTATTAATAAAAATAACTGTTCACCAGAATCAGTGTGATGATGAAAATGTAAACACGTACACATTTTAACATGCTTGGAAAAGCATTTTTTTTTCATGTTGAAAATTAAACACGCATGCATTCAAAGTGTTAGAAAAGTGAAATAGTACTTGATGGCCACACTGTATAAACTTATCTATTGATATATATTTTTCATTCTCTCTGACATCTGTATTTGCTGTTGACCCTTGTAGAAAAACAAGCGAAGCAACAGATAAGTGTGTACTGTATGATCGAAAACTGTATTCTGCTCATTAAAGTACAGTTGGTATGAGACCAGCGTGTAAGGATGATACGAGTTTTTCCTGCATGAGCCTGAATTAAAACGTTTCCAGCACTGACATTCCCTGCTCACCGCGGTGTCATATTGACTGCGATTTCGCTACCACTGGCTCGATACCGCCCGAAAATCGATAAGCGGGGAGAAGTTTCGCCCGCATCTTTTTTCCACTTGACAAATCCTTTAGCGAGCAGCTAGTTTATTCAGCGCCAGCTATGGCCATTAATGCCTGTGTCATGTTTTTCTGCACTCATCTCCATGGCCTGCTGATAATGATTTTGTATCATGTTCGGCTTGTCATGCCTGTCAACTGTGCAGAACCATTTGACCAGAAGGAGGGGAAAACGCAGGCCGGACTATTGATCCCTGCTTCTCCGTGTCACTTGTTCGCTAGGATTTAGCTATTAAATGCTGTCAGGAGTGTCAATGCAAATAAAAATAAAAAAGTGATTATCGAATCTGACCACACAAGGCAGAAGATACACAGATAAGCAGGTAATATGTCATGAGTTCATTTATTATAAGACATGAAGGCATATATTTATCCAGCCTGATCTTACTGGAATTCGTCAGGCCAGGTACTAAGCTTACTGGACTGAGGGGGCAGTCAGGAATTCTGGGTGGGCAGTCATAACAATCAATGTAAAATATATACACTGCAAAAAATGACTTTCAAGAAAAAGTTTATTTTGTTTTCAGTAAAAAATATCAAAAAATTCTTAAATTAAGATGCTTTCTCTTGATGAGCAAAACGAACCAATGAAATAAGTCTAGTTTTTAGACCAAAAATATCAAATTTAAGTAATGTTGTGCATAAAACAAGCAAACAAATCTGAATTTTTCTTGAATTTAGTGTTTAAAATATTTTTTTGCTTACCCCATTGGTAGATTTTTTTTGCTTGCATCTTAATTTAAGAATTGTTAGATATTTTTACTAAAAACAAGACAAAAATACTAAATAAAAATTATTTGTCTCACTTAAACAGAAATTACATAATTCATATTCTGTGTCTTATCAATGTCGCAGACATTGGTGGGCGGAGGTAATATAAATAGCGTTTGCCAACAAGGGATGCTATTTCTGTAAATAGACATTTTTGTAGGGGCAGAGGGAAAATCTGGGGGGGCAATGCCCCCCTAGCCCCGTAGACCCGGCCTTGGAATACGTATGTATTTTTCTACGAGTTGGCTACATCGTATGAATTCGTACAAAAGCATACAATTGTCATCACAATGGGCAAAGCAAATCATGCAAAGTATGGTCATACGATTTAGCCACCTCGTAAAATAAGTACGAATTTCCATTGCAATGATTTATCCATAATATAAAGGTCAGCACGAACTTTATAACAGTATCCTACTCTGTTTAGGTTTGATAAGAGATGTGAATTTATCAATAAATTACTAAAACTAGCAACATTAAAAGACATCAAAAGTTTTTCATCTTGAGGTAGCAGAAATCAGTTTATAAAAATAAAACAATATTTGTCTGATAGGTTTAAAATCTCACAAAAAAATCTCTTTTAACCGGAAAAGGTTTAATTTCAATGATGACCCAGTGGAAACCGATTGTCCAGTGAGAATATATAACATTGTGGAAAAACTCCATCTAATTCATCATGTAATTCTCTTTATGTCACGACTCTCCTCTAATCTGATGCAACTTTCCAGAGCTGGAAACTCCAGCATTTAAAGTGAAGAAAAATGCACTTAAAGTGATAAAAATCCACCTCGTCGAATGAAAAAAAAATGTACGCAGTTATAAAATAGGGCGAGAAAGGCAGGATATGTTATTTCGTCTCTTCCTCCATTTCGGTCAGTATCATTCACAAACGTCAATCCTATACTCTGATACTGTATTCACCTCATCCAGTGCTAAGATTACATTTAGATATGGAGGAGTCTCTCAGTTTCAATCCAGCTTATCTCCTTCTCAACACAGCACAAACAAACCCTTCCTCTTCAATTCTCCACTCTTCCACCTTTCTGTTCTTCAAGCATGTCGGGCACACGGGTCATGTGCGGCTATGTGGGTCACATGAAACCCAAACTGGCCCAAACATCATTAAACATACACATACGCCGGCTGTCCCTGTTGTAAAGCAGATTTAAGGTAGGATCTAGTTGCAAGTGGTCGAAATCATCATAGCAGGGAAAAAGTATTGATGTACTTTAAATTTTAAGATGTCTTACAGGGCTAAACTCTTTTCATGCCAAATCAGACAACTTTACAATAAGGTTAAAATTAGTAAATGCATTAGTTAACATGAACAATAAGCAATATAGTCTGCATTTATTAATGTTAGTTTATGTCAATGCAATTGTCCATGTTATTGTGCATAAACTAATGTCAACTTTTGATTTAAAAATGTGTAAGTAAATGCTGAAATTAACACGAACAAGATTATTAACTGCTCTAGAAGTATTGTTTATTGTTAATAGCGAATCATTTTTTTAAAGAGGACATTTCACAATACTTTTTTAAGATGTCAAATAAGTCTTTGGTGTCCCCATAGCACATGTGAAGTTTTAGCTCAAAATATCATATAGATAATTTATAATAGCAAGTTAAAATTGTCACTTTGTAGGTGTAAACAAAAATGCGCTGTTTTTGGGTGTGTCCTTTTAAATGCAAATGAGCTGATCTCTGCACTAAATGGCAATGGCGTGGTTGGATAGTGCAGATTAAAGGGTGGTATTATCCCCTTCTGACATCACAAGGGAAGGCATATTACAATGACCTATTTTTTCACATGCTTGTGAAGAATGGTCTACCAAAAACTAAGTTACTGGGTTGATCTTATTCCCATTTTCTAGGTTGATAGAAGCACTGGGGACCCAATTGTAGCACTTAAAATAAAACTGTATTGTAAAGTATTACCACTTATAAAAAACATGCTTCTACACTGCAAAAAAAATGATTTTCAAGAAAAAAATTATTAGTTTTTTGTCTTGTTTTCAATGAAAATATCTAAAAATTCTTAAATAGAGATCCTTTTTCTTAATGAGCAAAACGACCCAAGAAAATAAGTCTAGTTTTTAGACCAAAAATATCAAATTTAAGTGATTTTGTGCATAAAACAAGCAAAAAAAATCTGCCAAAGTGGTAAGCAAATTTTCTTGAAAGTTTCTTGAATTTGGTGTTTAAGAAAAATGTTTCAAGATTTTTTTGCTCACCTAATTGGCAGATTTTTTTTTTTTTTTTTTTTTGCTTGTTTTATGCACAAAATCACTTAAATTCAGGCCCGGATTGCCCATAGGGAGAACCGGGAGGATTCCCGGTGGGCCGGTCAGTTTTTTTTTGCCACGAGGGCCGGTGTTGTCATGCCACGATGACGCGTATTTGCGGGTGAGATGTCCCCGCAGCTTTATGCACAAGTTGATTGTGTCCCGAGTCCCGACCACTTATTGGAAGAATTCTTGCATTAGGGTTCATTGACATAAAACGCATGGGAAACGCAGGACGTGCCGCTGTCTTCTGTTTTTCAAAGCGCTTACTTGAACACGAGTTTTGTTTCAGACGCGTCTATATTGAGTGCGCTTGACGGCCGCGCGTCTATATTTAAAATAAACTTGAGGGCGTCTTTTGAGTGCGCTTGCCGGCCGCGCGTCTATTATATTTTAAATAAACTTGAGCGCGTCTTTTGAGTGCGCTTGCCGGCCGCGCGTCTATTATATTTTAAATAAACTTGAGGGCGTCTTTTGAGTGCGCTTGCCGGCCGCGCGTCTATTATATTTTAAATAAACTTGAGCGCGTCTTTTGAGTGCGCTTGCCGGCCGCGCGTCTATATTTTAAATAAACTTGAGCGCGTCTTTTGAGTGCGCTTGCCGGCCGCGCGTCTATTATATTTTAAATAAACTTGAGGGCGTCTTTTGAGTGCGCTTGCCGGCCGCGCGTCTATTATATTTTAAATAAACTTGAGGGCGTCTTTTGAGTGCGCTTGCCGGCCGCGCGTCTATTATATTTTAAATAAACTTGAGGGCGTCTTTTGAGTGCGCTTGCCGGCCGCGCGTCTATTATATTTTAAATAAACTTGAGCGCGTCTTTTGAGTGCGCTTGCCGGCCGCGCGTCTATTATATTTTAAATAAACTTGAGCGCGTCTTTTGAGTGCGCTTGCCGGCCGCGCGTCTATATTTTCAATAAACTTGAGCGCGTCTTTTGCGTGCGCTTGCCGGCCGCGCGTCTTAATACAAACGGGCTTGCCTCTAAAAGGAAAATAATTTACAAAACTTATTTTTTTATCCAAGCCATAGATGAAGTCTCTATGAATAGTCATTATTCATCGTTTATTGCAAGAGGAACAAAAATCTATTTGATGCAAAACTCATTAGTTTATTTGAAAAAAGTAGTTTCAAAAGTGTCTCTTTTGAAGGTTATCCATGATGTTTTCTTTTTTTTAACACAATGTAGGCCTACGTTATATAGCAATAGACATGATCTAAGTACTAAAAAAATACAGATTTTTCAATTTGTTTCCAATGCATACTTGATAAATCTTGCTTGTGTTTTGTATATCAGGGGTTTCCAAACGTTATCAACCCAACAGTTAATCTCAAGACTCACCATTTTTTAGAAATAGAAATATAGAGGAAAACACAAACACATTTGTTTCCTTTAGTTTTTGAATAAGTTTACTTTAGTAATATTATGGTCTTATGGTAGGGCTGCATGATTATGGCAAAAATTATAATTGTTTACTGCATTTGCACGGAATATGAAATTATATATTTGAAAAATACAGTGAATTGCAAGGCTGCAGAGAACAGTGCACTACTGCAGACTTATACTACTGAGGGTTTAAAGATATTATTTTAATAGTCAGTCGTGAACTAAAGTGGGCCGGTCTAAGGCATGAAACTCCAGGGCTGAAAATGAGTCCCACTCCGGCCCTGCTTAAATTTGATATTTTTTTGGTCTAAAAACTAGACTTATTTTCTTGGGTCGTTTAGCTCATCAAGAAAAAGCATCTTAATTTAAGAATTTTTAGATATTTTACTGAAAACAAGACAAAAATACTAAGAATTTTTTCTTGAAAATCATTATTTTGCAGTGTAAGTCTTTAGCAATCGTCATAGTTATCATTTAAAATGAACAATGTAGCATGTTTGCTTTGATAGTAGATTACAAAGATAGTTTTTTTTTCATTTGGAAAACGTGCATGGTTGAATTATGTACAATTAGAAATATTAATCATATTGCAATCATATGCATTAAATATACAAAAGCTTGTTTAGTAACTGGTCCCACCTTGATGAATGAAAGAGCATTAGCCAATCATAACACAGATCATTTACATTGCATAAACAGCCTGTGAAATTCAAAGGGTTAGATAGAGTGTAAATCACAGCTGTTTTGGTGCAAGAAACCTTAACTCACATTATAAGTGGACTTCTGGGGAAAAAATTAAAAGGTTATACAAGTATACAGTACATTATGGCCTATTTAAATGCCAGAGCAACTAGAAAACAGACTTGGAAAGTGAGGCAAGTGAAATTGCTATATTTAAATAAAATCGGGATGTATACGGCATGTCCTGAGGGAGTGACATCACATGATGACCCCTGACTGTGTTTTTCCATGCTTTTAGTCAAAGCCGAATGCTTCATTCTACACATCACTTTCTGCATTTGTTCTTCTTCTCTGCTCTATTTTTAATGAAAGCGTGATTTAAAGGGACAGCGGGGGGAAGGGGTTTGTAGCGGGGCCAAACCGTGCCCCTAAAGAGCCGGCCCTTTAAGAGAGCATCTGTTGTGTTGAAGGACAATATCCAGTCCAGGACGTTAATGTGTTTGTGGGTGGGGGAAAAAAAGAAAATCGTTCTCCGTACAAACCCAAAAAATCACATGCAGGGGCGCGTGTATTCCCGACCCTAAGCGAAAAACAGATGTCATAACTCATTGACATAATGCTTAAATTAAATACAGAAATGTGCTGCATGCTTGTGTTTCTAATCAAGTGTTGTTTGCACTACATTTAGAGTTCATTACATGAGTTAATGACCTTGTAAAATGTGGAAACAAGTTTAGCAAACCCACACTTGTAAAATGCTGCCTCAGTTAAACCAACCCTGGCAGAGGATATATTATGTAGCAAGAGTCATTAAAACTACATGCCAATCAAATTTCATACATTTAATTGGGTTATTTGAATCGACATGCTTCGCGATGAAACTTTTAGTTTTGTAGATCCATACGTTTTTGCAGGACTTTATTGTGTGGATGGATTTCTTGATAACCTTCAGAGTCTTGACGGTGATGTCAGCTGAGGTGAGGCGTGTTTATGTTTTACAGGCCGAAGGCAGATATACCAAACTCCGAGAACAGGAAATGACAAATTTAAACTAAAGACCGCGACTCGATCCAAAAACAAATATTTGAAGAGAAACGCAATGAGATAATGAGGTGTGCAAAACTCTTTGTGCTGTAAGCGAAGGAAGAATTTGTTTTATGATAAACTTAAAAGTTAATACCGTGACCATAACCCTCATGTAAACATTACAGTGCTCTAGTAATGACAGGGCATTATTAAAAATAAAGATAGCCTTATAATAATAAACAATCACGCATGTACTTGCATGCAAACGCATTGCAATTTGCATTTGCAAAGAATTCCAGCTATATAACAAAAATTGCACACAAAAAAAAGGTTTAACAACTGTGATGTTTAACAAAAGTGCATGTTTCAGTGTTTCACTCCTGTGCTGTTTGATATCCAACAGAGGGCAGTACAGTTTAGAGGAAGTACAAACACACAAACACACACACAAACACAAACAGACAGTGGTTAATACTTCAAATACGAATACATTTGTTATATTCAATAAAGGCATTTGTTGATTCTGTAGCTAAATTAAAGTGCAGTAAGTTTAATTCCTATGTAACATAGTGATATTATACACTGGGCCTTAAAAGCATTGTAAAGTCTTTGGATGAAAGTGTCTGCCAAATAAATAAAAATCATTATGGTTAGAGTAAAAGACTGGTGAGCATTTAAAGCTTAAACAATATATACATTTAAATAAATATATATTAATGTTTTTACATTTGGCAAACACTTCATTGGCTTTCCTTGGAATTAAACCCCAGATCTTGACTCTATGCTTTACCAGTTGAGTTATATAGGACCTTTTGATTATAATACTGCAAATGTAATACATGCTAATGCTTGTAATGCAATATAATTGATGTACAATTAATGTAACGCTTTACAATTTGGTTGTTTGTTCAGTAAGAACATCAATTAACATTCAGATTTCATATTCAAGATTTTATTGTCATGCACTTTGGTTGATTCTTATTTTATTATTACAGATGTGAGGAAAAAACAACATGAAGTAAGAATAAGCAATATTTTAAAACATTTATTATTTTTTATTGACAAAAGTGTCTTTATTATTTATTATTAAAAGTGTTATTAGTCACATGCATGATACAGCTTGTAGTAAAATGCTTGGTATGGCTTTCTTTACAGAATATGTGCATTATGCATTGGCATTTCATGCCAAATCAGATCACTTTACAGTAAGGTTTTATTTATTAACATCAGTAAATGCATTAGTTAACATGAACAATACGCAATATAGTCCACATTTATTATTGTTAGTTAATGTCAATGCAATTGTTTATGTCAGTTCATTGTGCATAAACTGTGCCTGTGCCTTAAAAGCATTGCAAATGCCTTTGTATGAAAGTATCTGCCAAATGAATAAAAAATCATTATGGTTAGAGTAAGACTGGTTAGCATTTGAAGCTAAAATAATATATACATTTAATAAATATTTGACATTTATAACACTGATGACACGTAAATGTTTTATATAGTGACGTTACTAACTTGGTTAATTTATGCATGATGACCTAAACATCATGAACAACATTTGAACAATGCTGTTATAGCAATCCGTTATCATTAGTTGATGACACCTAATGCATTAACTTAAAGTGCTCCTATTATAACACAATATTAGTAAGTGTAGCATCACAAAGAGACACAGCGCAATTGAATGCAGAGGAAGGGGTGCTTCATGTTTTTCTGTGCAGTGCATGCACAGCATTTGTATGTATATATACAGCAGAAGTGTGCACGGGTGGATTGGGGGAGCTGGTGGCCGTGCAGGCGGACAGGTAGATGAAGAATGACCCATCGTAACACGTTGATTTCTGAGATTGCTAATGATGCCTGGACAGCGAGACTGGAGCCGACACTAATGAAAGGTGCAGCAACTCTGGAACCTCCAGGGGTTCAATGTAAGAGCGCAAGAGAGAAAGAGCGCATGAATTAACACAAACCGCCAGAGCTGCAGGGAAAACGGGCTCCAGCGTCCCCCCTCCCTGTAAATTTCAGACTTTTCTCCAACCTTTCTTTTTTAAACACACTTTTTTAGGGGGGTGGGATGATATTCTTCAGGGGAACGTCTTTGTGCTCCGTGAGAGAGACCGCAGAGTATTTTTTTTAGACCTGGATGCTTTGCTGTAATTGCATTAAAGCTTGTCGTTGTTGAAAACACTCTCTTTCTCTATGGGTTGAGCTATTTTCTGCTGAGATCTCGACATGTTCAGGATGACGTTTCCAGTCTTTCCAGCGGGCGGTGTTATACTTGTATGCTGTATCAATGGATGATTATCGATTATAATAATCACAATAAATAATTAACATCAGGTCGGAGGGCAATTATTGAGGTGGGGGAACGAGGGGGGACCACCAGGATCCTCAGTATTGTTGCTCATGCAGTGGACCCCGGGGAGAGGGGCGCTTACAAAACATTTGTCCCAGTCCCCATAAATTTACATCTTGTATGCTGCAAGTGACCCGGTGACCTTTACTCTTTACCACAAATATGCAGGGAAATAAAAAACTTTTATTTTGAAAATGAAAATATATATAAAAAAAATGCAAAATACAATTAAAAAAACAGAGAATTTATTTAAAAGAAGATTTATTGTTAGAATGTGACAATGCATATTTAAAGTGCCGTGACTGTCACCATTTCTTTTAAATTTTACACTTATTTTAAATCACCTTGTTGAACATTTAGATGCATTTTTATAAATACTCCATGCATTTCAGTATTATAACTACATTTACATTTATGCGATTTTTGTGTTGCTAACCCGATGCTTTACCCATTGAGCAACACAAACACATTAAAGATTTTGTTTACATGTAGGAATTATGCACACGCTTTTGTTCAAAGCAAAAGGAAAAACACAACATGATCTCACAGAAAGTCGTGTTATAGTCACGCAAAATTTGGTCAATTTTTTGTGTCCATGGCACGAAATTCAGCCTTGAGCATGTCTTTTTCACAAAACTCTCATGAAACGTGTCTTTTTTCTTGTAGTTTTTCATGTCTGTGGCACGACTTTATTTTTTACCGAGCCCCTAAGGTGACATTGGAGTAAAAAAAAACTAAAGTTTAGTTTCATGTGCTCACGCGAAACCTTCATGTGCAGAATTTTTTTTTACGTTTCTTTTCGCGTGCTCACGTGAAACTTTTGGGTCCGCAAGTTTCACGTGTGCACGCAATAGTTTCACGTACGCACTCGATAGTTTCACGTGCTTGGCACGCGATAGTTTCACGTGCGCATGCGAAACTAAACATTATTTAATTTTTGCTCCATGTCCCCTTAGGGGCTCCGTACTTTTTCGTGTCATTTTATGTATTGTTTTCTCATTTTCCCCCTATTTTTAAATCATTGTCGCTTTGGAATAGATTTGGGGTTGGGGTTAGGATGTACTTTTATGTATTGGTTTCTACATGTTTTTCCTCCACTTTGAAAACTATTCTCACCTGGAGTTGGGGTTAGAGTTGGGGTTTGGGTTAGGATGTCTAAAAATGTAACAGAAAGTGATTCTAACCCCGACCCCAACTGACAATGGTAAGAAAATAGGAAAAAACTAATACATAAAATGAAACGAAAATGAAAGTCGTGCAACGGACACGAAAAATTTATAGAAATTAATGCGAGTGACGCGACAAAGACATTTGTGCTCAAGGCACGAAAAAAGCTGAATTTCGTGCCATATACACAAATAAATTGATCAAATTTTGCCTGACTATAACACGACTTTCAGTGAGATCAGTCTGGAAAAACAGCAGTGATACGTCATACTAAAGCAATAACACGAGAAGTGCCGTACAGGTCCCTTACAGCTTACCAAGTTTTCACCAATCAAAAGGGTTATGACAGATTGAACACAAGCTTTGGATAAAAATGTAGCACGTCACAGTGCATGGCCATGTCAACTGTTCACTTTACAGCCTGTATATTCTTTATTTATCTTTCATCGAGAGGTGTAGTGAGCGAGATTTAGTGCACACAGAACTGCACTTGACCGTCACACCGTCGGCTCGGTTCTGCAGCTTTGTGTCTTTGATGGTCACCTCTCGTTGGCCTTTTAGCCTCCCGTCTGGTCCATCTCTCCACCCACAGGGTGTGTGGCTCTCAGATACCGCCCAGAACTCCAGGAGAGACGGATAGAGATGGAGAGACACAGGAGAGGGAGTCTTAGAGATAGGCTTGTCCTTTAGTCTGCACTGACCTATCCAATTCCCAGCACTTCTGTCTGTCTGCCTTTGAACCTCTGACATCAAGTGACCGATCACTCTGTCTCAGCAGCTGGGCTTTACTGCATCTAATACAGACACATGCTGTTTTAGCCCCTTTCCGGCGAGAAAGATAATGAAAGATTCAAAAATAATATTTGTTTTGGCCGCGCCAGCTTTATAATGAAACGGATGCCCTTGACCGAGGGAGGAATAGCTTTTCTCCTAAAGGAAAGGCCTGTTTCTGATCAGTGTTTGTGGGTCAAAATATAGTTTTATCCTTTGGTGATTTTTATATTTCGGTCCTGTGGCTCTGTGCTCCGTAGTTTTTTTTATACTCCCAGTTTGACTTCTGCCGGTATAGGAAACGCATGTCTCGCTGTAATGCGTGTCTTGTTTGAAATTCAAAGTAAAAGAGGCCACATGTGTTTCTCCGAGCAGAGTAACTCGCCTAACCTGCGCCGCTTCTATATTCCCATTGAATAAAATATAACCGGTCATGTCCTGCGATAAATAATATATTTCTGATTATAGATGTAGCTACTTTCAGTGCGCCTCGCGAAATCCGCAACCGTGAATTTCCTTATGTTTTTCCATTTGAAATATTTCATGTAACAGCCATTGCCCACCCTATACAAAGATATGAATTATTAATTTTAAAGGACTTGCTGCCGAGTTGTTTCTCAAAGAACAAGAGATATGTGGTCAGGGAATGAAATACTACTGCTTTTCCTTTGGAAATCTTTCGATTTCGGACACATGTTGCCCTCTTGCAGCATAGAGAGTCGGCCATCTTGCTTTTTCTTTGAGGATCTTTAAGAACTGTGGCCTGTACTTATTTTTTAAAACACAGCTTTCACATGCACCGCAAAATTATAATTTTTACTATCTTGTTTTGGATTTTAAATATGTTTTATGTACAATATTATAATATTGTAAATAATCACAGCATTTTGCTTCTAAAATCGGTTTACGTTGAAGTGAATAATTCCTCCAAACTTGTAGGACAAACTCAGATTTGGCAGATAACATGAGGAAAAGTTGGATGTGTGAAGCTGTCCTCCCTGTTGGTTTGCTCTTGCCCATTTCTGTTCTGTATCTAAATTCCAAAATAGTTTTTATAACTTTTGCAAACAGTACAGAGTCTGATTGGATTTCATTTAGTGCCCTCAACACATTCACATTGGGCTAAGTGCATCAGACATTAAGAAAACATTTCTGGGTAGCGCCACTCACTTACACAGACACGGGTGATCAATGCACACATTATGCTCCAATTTTTTTGTTTTCTGGGCAACATAAAGTGCAAACATTCACCCTCCACTGGATTTTAACATTTGAGATTTTTGGCCTTTGGTTACCCTCCTGCCAGCATGCCGGAGATGCCTGAACAAACGTACATTGAAATTCAGGACGTTGAATTGTAACTGAACCACCACAATTCATCCAAAACACTGTACTGTACAGCAATCATTCTTGTTTTTATGTAGATTTTTAATTACAGCATGATGTATCTCATACATGTTGATAAATGAGGTGATCATTGTAGAAACTGCCTTTGTTTGCTGAACAACAATGTAAAAAATGTAATGATGGAGATGCACCAAAATGAATATATTAGAAATAAATAGGGAATTATATTAACGTGCATTAACGTTCCTGGGAAGTGAACGAGATGCTGCATCTCCCTTGCCATACTTCCGGCGTACCTGTACATCCGTGTTGACATATTCCAGATAAATTTGTAATTCCTTTCCGCCTTATTTATGCCCTCTGGCTTCTGCCCATGACATCACACCCAATCAGTGGTCGAATTTGATGTACATACTTAGGTGCCGTCACGCTGTTTCAAATAGCGTCAGCTCTCTGATGCAGCGTGATGTTCCCTCGTCAGGGAACTAAATTCTGAAGATTAAATTTTCTGAAAGCTATTAATTCATATAATGACTATTTTCTATACATACTAGGTACGTTAAAATGCAACCAAATAATCAATTTGTAATCGTATTAATTGCTTAATCGTAGGGATGCACCGAAATTAGAATTCTTGGCCGAAAATGAGGAAACCAAGGCCGAAAACCCGAAACACCGAAATAAATGATTATGCCAATTATTAGTACAAATGCATTTATGGCTATCACTGTGTACTAACTTTACTAGGGGTGTATGACGGATCACAAAACTCACGGTTCGGATCACATTACAGTTTTTGAGGCACGGATCGGATTATTTATCAGATCAGTGAAAAGGGGGTGGGAAAATCTAATAACAAATAAAGAAATTGAAAAAAACTAACGAAATACAGAAATTTATTAAAAAATAAAAGAAATTTATAAAAAAGAACAAAGTTGCACATTAATAAGGGCTAACATTAGCATTAGGTACAGAAATCGAATTAAATGAGTTATAACACTGTCTTTATTGTATAAATTAAATATATTATTATTTTTAGAGCTACAGAAGTGATTTTCTCTTTGTCTTGGGTTGTTTGATTAACATTAATGACGCAGACTTAAGTAGGTAAATTGAGGTTACTGTCTCTTTAAATAAGCAGAGACTGGTTTCTGACTGTAATCTATACATACACTTAAGACATAAACAAATGTTTATATTAGAAATGTTTATATGTGCCCTGTCAATAACAGAAAGATTTTACGTTCGTTTGTTTGCGTCTCACTCGTGTGTGCACTATTGAGGGCACTTAAACGCGCGCGCACACAGAGACCGAGGGCGAATCCCAAACAGCTCAGCATGCAAACGTTACGTTGTTTTTCATTGCTTTATTCGGCCAATGTATGTTAATGCACAACAGTATGAGACACATTTGCGCGACTCTCTCTAAAGTTTACACATCAAGAGTTCTGATCTTTGAAGGGCGTACTCACTGTGATGATCACGTCTGGACCGGACACAAATGCATGATAAAAGTCTTTCGGCCGAAAACCGAAAATGCTATTTTGGGCCATTTTGGGCTGAAAATTTTCGGTGCATCCCTACTTAATCGTATTGAAAGCTTTCATGTAAACACCTTAATCAATAAGATTGAGGACGATTGGATGCAAATTTGGATCGTATTGAGGGGGGGGGGGAGGTGTACTCCGATCTGTGATCCGATCCGCAGGAGAAAAGTATACATGTAAACGCGTGAATTGTAGTATTTTCTCAGTAGTATGCCAAAATGCAGTGTGCACATGCGCAGAACATTTGTGCTCAAGTTCACGTCTTATATGTTCACGGCATCACGCAGTGGCATCACGCATTATTAAGGGAAGGTTACTGGGGTCACGCAATGTACATTCTGTCGCGTTTATGTGTACTTTTAAAACATTAGGCTACTTAAAGCAATAAAATAGCGTTGTGACTTTTAAAAAGTGTGTTTTCATCACCTATATCTAAAAATTCTTAAGAACAACTTTCTCTAACTCCGTTTTGACTTTAATCCAGAGATAAAGCCTGAACTCGAC
The DNA here is from genome assembly GCF_027580225.2 of Misgurnus anguillicaudatus. Lineage (NCBI taxonomy): Eukaryota > Metazoa > Chordata > Actinopteri > Cypriniformes > Cobitidae > Misgurnus > Misgurnus anguillicaudatus. Next base: position 33,557,121 of record NC_073340.2, on the reverse strand, counting down.
GAGAGATGCTGTCCCCAGCGAGGCGTTGCCAAGTCCTCTGCTTTTTTCGAGTTTAGATTTGAGCTACTGTTTTAACTTTTCCACCAGTTGTTGTTTTTCTGCGGGTTAAAGATTTAAGTATTTTGTTCATTAGTTATTGGTATTTGGGCTGTGAATAGTCATTGATGCTTTTGGCCAAGTTTTGAATGTCCATTTGGGATTGTTCTGATACACAAATCTGGCAACCATGGCTGTGCGCTTGCGCAGACGTTTGGTTCGGATTCTATAGAATGTAAATGTAAACTGTATCATCGTAACATTCAATCATATTATATTCAATCGGATTGACAAAATTTTGTGCATGTTAACATAGCCATTGTATAGCTTAAATTCATTGCATTTTCCTGTTATATTTTGATTGACATGAAGATATTTTTTTGAGAGTGTTAGCCAGAGTTATCAGAACATTTCATGTTGACTGAGTAGAATTTCTTAACTATATTTCAATCACTGTTACACATGGCATTGCGTGCTTGATTTTACTAAACACTAATTTTCAAGACACCAAATATTTAAAAAATACAAATTATTGATATTAAGAATAATTCACAATACAGAAGTCTTCCTCCATCTGATACTGATGATTAACATAAACCACAGTGTGAACACTCAGAACTGTAAACGCTTGTTGAAGTTGGTGAAATTGTGAGTTTATTTTTCTAGCACTTTGTCTTGTTGAAAAGACCTCTCTGTGGTGGTTTTAGTCCGGAGGTTTTGTTCCTATATATTTTAGTTCCCTTGAAAAGCATTTATTTAGAAAGTAAATGTTATGCAGTATGTGATGAAAAGCAGTCGCCTGTTATGTTTGTGTGCACGACTGTGTGTGTGTGTGTATGTTGGACAAGTTTTGGGCAGCTGGTTTATGTGGATGTGTTTAGGGGCGTCTGTGCAGGTTTCGTGGGGGTTTCATGGTGGCACCAGCGCCAGACAGCCGGAGAGTCTGGGCTCTATCAGCAACGACTCACCCCAGACAGAGAACTCCAATCTGGGCTGGCGGTGCGCTGGGGGAGGCCTGGCTCACGGGCTGAGCAGAGGGCCGAAAATTGAAAGGAACGTGTTGCTTTGACAGCGGGTTTGATTGATGAGGCCTGGCTACTGACAGATACGCTTTAAAAAGTTTTCAGCGTTGATCTTATACCTCGAGAAAGTCCGATCCTCGCGCTAGACACACACACATATGCAGGAGCAGACAGACAGTGTGGTCAGGTGTGAGCGAGTTACCGCCAGGATGGAGAATCAGTCTGCGTGAAGTGAACACACCTTTATTTCTCAGGAGGCTAATTATTTCTGTTGAAAAACACAGAGAGAACACAACATGAAGCGCGAGTGCATGCATTCTAAATGAACTAAATCAGAAATTAGCCCGTGTAGTACATCCACAAACCCATTTGTTCAGTCGAGTGTTGTGTCTTGAAAAGGTGTCAAAACGATTACTATTTTGAAGAGGCTTGAATTATTTCCACGGTGCGTGACAATTAAAAACGATCTCCCGTTGCTAATACAGGAAAGACAACAGTCAACAGCTTGTGTCAGTACTAACATGCTGCTCTCGTAACTAAACTCCAGTCGTAGTGAATATTACCTGCTGCCACCAAAACTTTTTACTCTCAGGCAAACGTGCTTTATTCAATCTGCCGCCATGTTGATTCCAAAATGAGGCTTTTTTGAGGGATGGGCGTGCACTTTAAGCATATTGTATTATACCGGGATGCTGGTCATTTAGCTATCAAAACACAGAAAATACATCACTGTACAAATTTCCACAGGACAACCTCAGAAATTCAGGATTATTAAAATGAGAAGGGACATATGATCTAATTTTGTTCAAAAAATCTGTTTTGTTGTTAGCATGTTGGCTAATCACTAATTCTAATGTTGTAAGCATACTTACTTTTCTTTTAAACACTAACACTAAATAGTCCTACTGTATAACAAAGTATATATCTCCAATTCGTACAGACTGCAAAAAACGCAAGGCATGAATATGTTAAAAACTTTTCTTCAGTAAGTTTTTTAAGCACATTGACTGGAATCAACAGAAGTAGGATTAATTTCTAACTAAATAACATTTGTGCACAACTTTGGGGTTCATATGGGGTTTTACCTCTAACCGTGGTTTCACACCAGCTGCGTTTGAGGCGTCAAAATTGCGTATACTGCGCCTAGTTTGCAGCTTGAACAGTTTGAGTTTACTCGCTTCATTCGCACGTGAAATTCTAGTCATCGAGACATTTACGTGGAAATTCGCGTCATGGGAGGGGCTTCTGCGACTCGGCCCGCTTCCTGTTATCATGTCACTACTAGAGCAAGCTCCTGATTGGCGCGAGACCTCCAGACGTGCGTCAACGTGTCTTCACATTGAATTAACATTGAAATTACTCGTGCTTGACGCCTCTACCGTGGTTGGTGTGAACGCAGCATAACAATACTTGCACAACCAACTACCACGTAAATAGCTTTTTATCAAGTCAATCACACGTAAATTAGTCTGTGGCTGTTTGTCAATTCTAGAAACACAAAAACTGACTTGTGTTCTCGTGGAGATCGATCTTGCTAGGAAGAACGAACTCAGAAAGTCACGAGAACACAAAGTGCACTTGTGAGAATTGAGATGTGTGCGATCTACCTGTTGGTCACCTGACCCCCGCCATTGTTTTGCCGCAATGACTTCTGTGGCGTAAAGCGATTTCAGCGCACAAGTCTGCACTCGATGCATCCTCAATATCAAGAACCACGCCCGCCGACAGGGGGGGACAAACGGGTCTGTTGTCCCGGGCCCAGGGTGGGGGTGGGCCCAGAAGGGGGCCCAGAACTGGAACCTATGGAATAATTGTTAAAAATAAAGAAAATATTTGATTCATTTGATTTGAAGTTCAGTACGCTCAAAATGTCCGGTCAGACTCAGCACAAGTCCGGTGCTCAGAAAATAAAAGAAAAGAAGAAAATATAGGCCTTATAGAGGAAAATAGAGGAAAATAGAATTCCTAATTCTCCCCATTAGGAATCTGTGATCGCAGATATAGTCACTGCATCGCGTGTGTTTAGAAGTATGTGCTGTTTGCTGTGAGGTTTTTATGAGAGAAAGCACAAACTATTTAATATTTAATGTGTAAAACTTGAATTTTAAATAAAACTTAACGCGGAGAAGATAATGAGATGAGATCTATATTGCTAAGTGACGCGACAATTATTTATTATTTCAAATCCGTTTACAAGATAAATATAAATTGTTAAACAGATGAAATTATCTTGATATAGGCTACATTCATAATGAGAAGCCTTTTCTTTTTACTGTTACACTGTAGACAGTAATATATGTATTTTATATAAAACTCTATGGTCGTGACAGCACATTGTTCATTATCTGTTGGTTCATGTTGGTCCAGTTTAATTTAGGGTAATCCTTTAATAAAATGTAATTATAAAATATTTTATTGTTTTGTAATATTCACAGCACACATTCTCTCAAATGAATGTGCTTAATGTGCTTAAAACATGTTTAATTATTCTGCAAAATTCCGCATAGATTTTGCAAAAGAAATCCGCAGAAATAGCAAAAAATAACTCCTTGCACAGATACCTTATACAGCTGTACTACTCTTGCAGCAATTAAAGCAGTTCAGATTTGTTTTAAATGGCAAAATAGTTATATTTCTTTTTTTATTTACATTTTAGAGTATTTTTGTTTGTTCCAACAAGCGGTTAGCCGACAGCAAGTTGACGACATGTTTGATGAATTGAACTCTCAAATCAACACTTCACTTGTCTACAATAACAACTACATAAAATATATATTTTCAGCATATCACAGTGTTAGTTTAAACGTTTATTATCTACACACACTATTTTTTAAAAGCGGAGGCAGGTTGCTCTGCTGCTCGCAGCTGCAACGGGGGCAGAAATATAAAAATGAAAAGGGCTATAGCTACAAAACGAAACGAAATAAACATGAAACCGAATAAACATGCAACCTGCTTACAACTTCGCTATGCATATATAGATTATGTATTGGATGCTGTTTGCATAGATTATGCGCAGTATCCAAGGTTTTAGTCCTCCATTAATATTTTTTGTTAAATACGCAACAGCTGCATTGTAAATGTGTGGCTGGCTGTGCTTATAGCGGACTCGTGCTATAGGTTAAAAGTCTTACTACGTTTGTTTTGCAATCATCGTCTGTCAAAATGTTATTTTAATTAAATTGAAAAATATAAAAAGACGGAGAAGCCTAAATAAGCTCGAGGTCCGCCCGCGTATCAGCTGTGAGGTTAAAATTGGCCGAAACCCGACCTGAGGGGTGTAAAAAGGTCGGGTCGGGCTTGGGCTGAAATGCAGTGCTCTACCCTCAGTCGCATTCATTGAGAAAAATGCAATGCATGCTCATCATGAAAGCTCTTTACAAAATAATATCCCTCTGGGCTTTTGGTTCAAAGGCGTGCATGTTTGGAGAAATTTTGATTTTATTTATTTTTTTATATTTGAGTTTATATGTTTACTTCAAATTTCTAAAGAGAGGAGTAATATTTATTCAATTTTTAGTCCAAACACGGCATAATATTAGCTGAAGTTGTTTTACTGATATTTCCAATAGTCTGTTCATAATTCATACGTGATTATGATATTTTGTGTCAGTATACAGTGTCAGTACACTGAAAAAAAATATTCATTGAATTTAATCAGTTTTTTAAGGTAAGTGGTTGCAATCAATTTATTTAAGCTACATTTAAACAAAAGTTTTATATTTTATTTTACTTTACTAATCTTTTTTGTTTAAATGTAGCTTAAATAAATTGATTGCAACCGCTTATCTTAAAAAATGTATTAAATTCAATGAATATTTTTTTCAGTGTACTACATTTAAAGGTGCAGTGTGTAAATTTTAGAAGCATCTAGTGGTGAGGTTGCAAATTGCAACCAACGGCTCAATCCACTCACCCCTCGCTTTTGAAACGCATAGAGAAGCTACAGTAGCCACCACCGGTAAAACATGTCATCGTCAGAGACAACTTAGTAAAAAAAGTTTGTCCGTTAAAGGTTTCTGTAGAAACATGGCGAAACAAAATGGCGACCTCCACGTAAGGGGACCCTCTGTGTATGTAGATAAAAACTTCTCATTCTAATGTAATAAAAACATAACGGTTCATTATAAAAAGGTCTTTATACACCCCTGATAATATAGTTTTGTATATTATTTTGCATTTCTGTCAAGAGATCCTTCTAAAAATTACACACTGCACCTTTAACTAAATGTTTTATACAATGTATAATATGCAATATTCGTGGGTCCTGAATCTGATAATGCCAAATGTCTTGTTACCAGTAAAAAGTAAGGGGTGGGGGGCCCTCTAAGATTATCTTGGCCCGGGCCCGGGCAAGACTGTCAGCTGGCCTGTCAAGAACACATCCTGGTATTTTAATGCGTCCTCTGTACTTGCGTTCTTGACAATTGGAATTCGACGGTTAATGGTAACGTAGAGCGAGAACACAAGGAAGCGAGATCGCTGAAGAACACATATTGAGAAACAGCCAATGTCATTTTCATGTCTTGTACTTAGTTGTTGTAATAAAATATTGTATTGTTCCACTATATTGGTGTTTTAAAGAAAGTAAACATGCTTGCAACATGCGAAATTAGCGTTTAGCCAAAAGGCTAATATCCAAAACGGATATCGTGTACACCTGCGCTATTCTCATCTCAAAAGATCATATGTGTATTCTCATTTTAACAATCCATGATTTCAGAGGTACTTTATCCTGTGGAAATTTGTAAAACTATGTATTTTCTGTGTTTTGATGGCTGAATGACCAGCATCCTGATACAAAACAATAGGTTTAAAGCGACGTCCATCTCTCACAGCCTCGTTTTGGAATCAACATGGTGGCCGACTGAATAAAGCGTACACTATTCTAGTTATGCCGAGTTCAGACTGCACGATTTTAGCCCTGATTTTGACTCGCCGACAGGTTTTGAGAAATCGCCGACAAATGCCCGAAATCACAGGCAAATCGATGCTCGTGCACGCGAGTGACAATCACACAGTGTGAATTATAAAAGATGCGTTCTGAGAGAATCGCCGACACGTTCTAAGAGAATCGCCGACACCCGCGAGATATTTGGCATGCTAAATATCTGGACCAGTCGGCGATTCAAAATCATGCCGTGTGAAATGTGTTTTGACTGACAATAACATCGGTGATGACCTACATCCAATGAGAGAGCAACATACGGGACAGCTGGAAGTTCGGGGAGGAGTCTCTCAAAACATTTCCTCCTTCATAATTTTTATTTCATCTTCTTTCTGCTGAAAATGAGCGCACATGCAATTTGTATGGTAAACTTCTTGCGGGTGACCATTTTTAATAATAATCCCAGTCTCACGTGAGAACTCCAGTCTTGCACGCGTGACCTCGCGTTGTTTCCTTCGCGTCACTTCTCGCGTGCGTTTGGTTGTGAGACGTAGTTTGCGGACCGGGAAAAAGTTATCGGCGATTCTTCTTACGGTAAAGTCATGCAGTATGAAAACCCCTGTCGCCAATCCATCATGCAGTCTGAAACAGCAGCGACTGAACCCTTCCCCAGATAATCACGCAGTGTGAAACCACAGGTGACCCGACTAGTTTGAAAATCATACAGTCTGAACTCGGCATTAGGAAACATTGTAGTTCTTTACTAAATTTTTAGGGTTAAAGAGCAAATTTGAACTTTTATTCATCTCTGTTTTTTTTGTAAATAAGACAGCTTTGTGTAATAAAAAAAACTTACTTTTAACCAAAATTCTTCCTCTACAAAGTCTCATTTTAGGATTGACTGCGAAAATTTTAAAAATTGCACTGAAGTTTATCATCCAAGACTTGTAGCATCCTAAGCAAGCAATCGCCGTCAGTGTCTAGGTAAACTACAGTATAGACCAGGGGCCGGTTGCACCAGCTTGGCGTAAGCCAGTTAAGACTAGTCTGGACATAAGTGCTTTTCATGTCACGTAGAATTTACACCGTTGCACCATCAAGGCGTTGCGCACGTCTAAGACATAATCTTACGTCTAGTCAAGGGTTTCTATGGTTTCACATGGTTCAACATGAATAAAAAAAATTCAAAACGTTGGATGTAGCTAACCCTGACGTAGGGCTTACACCCAACTTTTTATGTCCGGCTGGTGCAACTGGCCCGTGGTATAGTCCGATTATAAGTAACCCACTTTTAGCCAAATAAACCTTATTTTTTATTAAAAAAAAAAAAAAATACTACAGTATGACCTCTATTAAATTTTCATTGAGAGCCAAAATTGTGCCTTGTTTAACCATAGACGTCTGGACTTAAACCATTTTATTTTTAAAATTGTAATATAACTTAATTACATCATCATTTATAATACAAATGCAATTAAAATATAATGTGGTCAAATATAATTCTGCATCTTTTAAACATACTGTAATAATATCTGAAATGCACTGATGTTTGGAGGCAAGATGCTTTTGACGTGCCGGATGAAAGTTTCTGCAGTGACATTTCCCTTATGTAAATCTGTTGGTTATAACATCACACTACATGCTTTAGGATCTCACTGTCCTCTCTCTCTCTCTCTCTCTCTCTCTCTAAAGAAAGCAATGCTCACAGACGGCTAAACTACAGCGTAGCTTTGTTATGCCCACAGGCTAATGTCTGTGGCAGGTCTGGGTCGCTCCCTGCGCTTTTGAGAGCAATCAGATCACTCCATATTTCTTTCTCTCCCTGAGCGCTGCTCTGGAAAACCGACATCCAGCTTTTGGGTCATACCCGGCTCTGCACCTCTCCGGGACCCTTACTGCAGTGTCTCCCTTGTTATTTTTAGTGGCAGCGTTGCATTGTGGGTAGAAAGGCAGAGTGCGTTCTGGCGCAGATACAGAGAGATCTTTGGTGTGCGTTCTCAGTGGCATACATACAGTCAACACTGCAGCGTGAACATGTTGTGGCCTAGATTTCACAACAATATGGCAGCGCTCTGTGAGGTTTCACTTCGAAACTCGTTTGAAAGCACTCACGTGACGTGGGTGCCAGCTGGGAATCGGGTTGTACCGTTTGCTTTGTACAGTGTATATCCGATTGGCGACACACTTTTTTTGCGAAAAAAAAAAAAGTGTGACGCCAAAGCCTGGAACCGACATTCGAACCCGCACCGAGGTTTAGTTTTGCTTCTCAAGTTTGAAAAGAAAAAGAATTGGATTCGATCCAGAGCAACGGCGTGTATATTAAAACTGTTAGGACGCAGTGGGCTTCTGTGCTCTGGGCGTAATTTGGTTGATCTATAATATTAATTTTAAAGAGCATCCCTACTGAGTACCCCGAACCACTGTTGACCACTCAAGCCATATAAATCTGTATTGAGCAGAGATATTAGCCAAGCTAAGCTCTAATAAAGTAATATTGCTTAAGCCCTAATACATGTACTCAGCACCCGATAAGCTGCCCAAGAGATTCAGCATTATTCAAAATGTATGTGATTTCAGCAGGCATCGGTTAGAAATGAGTAACTCTCTCTCCATCTCTCCGGTCAATGTTCAGATTAAAACAGATGTTTCGGATTCCGCCGTCATTCTGCGTTCGCGTCCCGGTACGTGAACACGCACAGCACCTTGTAATTAAAGTATGCGTTTGGTATAAAGAGAGACTTGAACCCTGAACCCCACGTTGACACGGCTGCGAGCGTCGAACGTTGATTCCGACCTCTCCGGACCTTTTCGGCAGCAAAACAAATTACACCGTTTGCATGAAGTCTTTTTAAATTCCTGCATTAATCAGAAACATTCACGACCCGCGGGGTTTTACATGTGAAGTGTGCATTTTGGGTTTTCTTCACAAATACACGCTATTGTTCTGTATCGCAGTCTTTTCTCTGGAGGACTCCGACTTTTGGCTTCGAAACTCTCCAGAGCCCACAGGCTGGTTATCACTCACTATCACCAATGAAGAAACTGGCTGCCGGTGATTATTAAACATGGCCTTGTAAATTCACATGCTCCAATAAGTGACACATTTCAGTGGGATATCAGCCAGACAGCAATTACCTGCCGTTGGCACATCCAGACAGAGGTTGTGTTTAGTCTGGAAGACTTCTGTCGTTTTATTTTGTAAATTAGTATTTTGTTTCATGGAACGATAATGAGGTTTTATCACAAAGTATGTTTTAAAATGTGCACACCCAGAAAGCAATAGCCGCCATTTTACCATCAAGCTTAACTATCCCCCTTATTTTTGACGTAAATGTGGGCGCTGTCATTTTTGAGCTTCTTTGTGTAAGACTTCCGGTGAGCCACTACAACTAATGTTAGTCGTATTGCGAGGGACCTGGGTGTGCTGTTTTGACAGGCTTTTTATTGTTAATTATGAAATTCAGGAAGACCGGCAGTTAGGGGTTGCCATAATAGCTTGTACAAACGCAGTGAATATCTACAAAACATTTGTTTTAACCATAATAAACGCACAACAGCCGAATGTGTATGTGACGCACGTGCACCCATGATCTGTATTCACAAAATCATCCAGTAAAACCTTTCATAGAAACTGCCAGTGGACAATAAATACAATAATTGTTCAAAAACAACTTATATTATGCTGATAAAAATATGCGGATTTAGCTGTTTTATTTATTCTGGTATTACAGTACTGTATATAGTATAACCAAAATGCTATTACATTACAGAATATATAAGACATAAACTGTGTTTGCGCGTACTTTTGAAAAGGTTTTAAATAAATAAAAAATTAAGTACGCAAATAATTTCATAAGCTCTTATCTACTGCATAATAATATTTTCATAAAACGAAAACAATACTGAATACATGTAGTAGTTTAATATGTTTATTTTGGTTTGTTCTATAACTTTCAATGTGTTGAATGAGAAAGATGCTGCCGACTGTCGGACCGTGTGAAGCTTAATGTGTCCTCTTAAAAACTTTGTCAATTAAAAATTATAATAAAAAAAAACCCCACTAACACCATAGAGACAGTTGTGACATTTTAAACCATTGCCATTCTTGGTCTATTCCATATACAAAAACTCAGACTGACTTTCCCATTGTAAAGATACTGGTATTTTCATATGATATATCAGACCACTTCTTAATTTCATCATCACACTGGTTTATACATGACAGGTGTAGTAAATATTTACCATAACTGTTTTTAATCATGTTTTATCTGTGCTCCCACCATACTGTTTTCTACTGGCTGGCTAGTGAAATGGACATCTCGCACAAAGAAGGGAAATACGTCACATCACTTACTTCCGTGTTCGGAAATAAGGTGGATAGACGGGATATAGTCGGCTATGAGTAACCAGTCTGATCTCATATTTTACAATAGGGCTGTGCATCGATGCATCGAGTTCCCCATTAAAAATACCTGTCTGAAATCGATTCTGTGTTTCAGTAGGAATCAACTCTGTGATCAGTAGGAAGTCCTTATCAATCTAAAATTACTAAGAGTTTGAGTCGTTTATAATGTGCATTTAAAAAAGAAACACTCGTCAAACACAATCATTCAAAATATTCTTTATTATCATGAAAATACCTAAAACAATTGAAGAACAGCGATATACATATGCCTCTAGATATTTCCTGAAATAGTGTTTGTAATGATACTTCTGTGCCGTTTCTGCCCGAGAGCGCCCTCTGGCTTTTTGATGTGGCGGCATTTCACTGTAATTCTTTAAAATTCATTCATTGAGAAAACGCACATTGGCACGATTCAATTTCACAGCACTATTTTACAAGCTGGTTAATTCATATGAATTAGTATGATGTTAATTGTGCAAAAACGTACGATTATCATTAAAAAAAACTATAACGACACCCCACCCTTAACCCCAATGTCACAGGGGTCAAGACAAATATGGTCTTACAAATAAGCCACCTCGTAAAATACATACGAATTGCCATGGGATAGCTTTGGAGAAACCCACTTATAGCCAAAATAAACTTGAATTTCGTTGTTTTTGGTGATTTTGCCAAAATAAATGAAGAGTTTGGTTCCAAAACGCGATAAACGCCATTTTTGAAAAAAAATGAGTTATTGCCAAAATCAGTATTATATCAGGTCAGTAGTTAAAAGTAAATAATTAATTTTACGCAAAATCCAATACCCGCCGTGATATTCTGTCATCTTTTCTCCCTTTTTTCCCAAAATGCGACAAACGCCACTCCTCCTTTTTTACAGAACGCAATAAATCCATTTCTGATATTACAGCGGACCATTCACGCAATGTAAACAAACATGGCGGCGCGCTGAGTACACGGAATCCTAATTTTCCTCATCTACTTTGTACTTCGTGATCAACAAACAAAACAAAATAATACTTTAATAGCATTGCCAAACCTGTGATGGTTTTCTGTGACGGGAAAGAAACGTAAGCCATCAACAGCTAATAATTTCCGCGAGAGGCACTCGGTTGCTTGTTCTCCAGACAGCATCAAGCTTCTCATGCTAAAACATTGTGTTCTTAATATAACAAAGTAAGTGTTTTGGTTAATGCCATTAATGTTTATTTTTTAAGCATTGTATACCACTAGTCAACTAAATAAATATAAAATGGTAAAGATGAATGCACATTTATACATTGATTTAATGGATTTATTGCATTTTGTGGAAAAAAGAATTAGTTTTTATAATAAATCTTTGAAAATCAAGTTATGGATTTGAATTTTTTATGTTTTTATAACCTAAAGATGCTATGTGAAAGTTTGTAACAGAAAATAGTGGTTTTCATCTTGTCACTTTATTGGTATAGAAAACACGTTTTTACCGAAATTTGTCAAAATGGATTTATTGCGTTTTGGAACCAAACTCTTCAAATTGTAAGATGTATGATGTACCATCATGTAAGCAAAGTCAACAGAGATTACAAGGTATCTGGTTTTATTTATTTTGTTTTTTATTTTTGGGCTATGGTTAGATGCTATTAAATTATTCATAGCCCAAATTTTGCCTCGTTTTACCTTAAACTTCTGGGGTGTTTCGACGGCTATTAGACATCTTTAAACCCAAAATTGTTTGCTGGGTTTGTGCTCATGTGTCTCAGTATGCTTAAAACTTTTTAAAGTAGTATTTCTTCACAATTAAGTAAACAAAAGGTTTAAACATTTTCACTTTTGTGATTAATGTCATTAATTTTGTTTTTCTAATCAATATGTCTGAAAAAAACATGTTTTAATTGGCTGTCAATGTGTACAAATGTGAAATATCACTTGAATCCCTAATGATGTCATCATACAGGAGGTGACATCACTCTGGAGGGAATACAGCACACTAATGCATCCTGTGCTCACTATAAAACATTTTATCATTTTTATAAAATCAATAAAGGTTGATATTTTAAATGACAGATAAAATAATTATACGTTATACGTTTTCTTGACGTTGTATAATCAAGAGTGCATGAACATCAAATGTTGTGTTGCTGTTTAGACCCAAACATTAAAGTTGCTAAACTAACAACAAAACAATGAATGTGTTTACTCACACAACATAAAAAGTTACGATAGTAAAAAAACTAATATTGAGTTAATACGGTCAAAACACAAACCAACACTATCTGTGACAGGTTATCCCATTTGTTTTACAGTGGTTTTACTGTATCTAACTAATTTACTTTTTACTGTTTAAATGATCATTGTGTTAGGAATGTACACTAGTCAACATTTGAAGTGCATCAAAACCTTTAATAAAAAATTACATAAAACCAATCACTAATACCTGTTCTTGGCTTAGGACAAGTTTGATAAACTTTTTTGATCCATTTCAAATGTTGACTAGTATATATAGAAAAAAAAGTATAGATTGAATGATTTGTACTTTATACTGAAAAGACAGTTTTACATTTATTTTTTAAAGGATTAAAAATGCATGCTGAAGTTCAACAGAGTTCAGTCTACTTCACATTAAGAATTATGTCTGTCACTGTTTTATAAAATACATTTTATGACACTTCTTTGTTGTCCCTACTGTACCCGAATCCTATTGATCCGGGACCCCCAAGCCGAGGTACGAGCAAATTCTGTGTACCATCACAGCCCTATTATATATACACACAAATGGGGTGCTTTTATGAAAAATGTCTGTCCATTTGAGTGTGAGCGAGAGTCCATATGCTCCTCAGATCATGTTTCAGTGTGAAAGACACTGTTAGACATCAGTCTGATAGCAATCGTTTCTGCTGAGAATCAGGCTACTGCGGGCCAAGAGCTTAAAGTGCTTAATTTACCTGACCTCTGACCCTGTGCCTGTCATGTGACTATTGATTTTCAATAGCTGAAAGATCCATACCACCCAGCGAGTGGACTGCAGTGAACCCCCCCACCCTTTTTTTTCTCCCAGTACCCCTGTTGTTACTAATTGGTGTGGTTGTGGTTGGCAGTGGAAAGGGGGGTGGATATTTATGTTTAGTTTAACAAGGAGCCAAAGCCAACTTAATGAAGTCCAGAAATCTCCCCTCATCTGGATATAGAAACACTCAGTTCTTCACAGTTTCTGTTTGCTCGGCCATAACACTTATGATCGAAAAAACAAAACACAAAAACAGAAAATGTTGATTTGGTGGATTGGGAAGGAACAGACCTGGTCTATAGCGTACCCAAAACTGTCAAAGAGTAAAGTATATGTTTATGGTGGTAGGGCATTGCATTAGCAGCACAAAAGGTCATGGGTTTTAACCCAGGGAACACACATACTGATAAAAATGTACCGTATATCTTGTAATGCACTATAAGTCAGTTTGGCTAGAAGTGTTATGCATACAGGCAAATTTAGGTGTAACAATACGTCAAAATGGAGACAAATAAATAATTATAAATAATTATATTTATGTACCTTTAGTTTGACATCCATCTATGCATTTCCATCAAGCGTGCATTTTCGTAATCTATCAATACTATCAATGCTGTCTGTCTGAGGGCCTGTTTACACGAGAATGCTCGAGGGTGAAAACGTAAAAATATTTTATCGGATGTGCCTTTCGTTTACACGACGACGGTGTTTTAGGGGCTTAAAAACGCAAAAAAGTGAAACAGCCCTCGAGAGTGGAAATCTTAAAAACGATCTACCATCGCGTTCTCGGCTAAAGAGTAAAAATGCAAAAGTCTGCTCACGGTGGCTCTCGTAGCGTACGTGTTTACGTCATAAAATAACAACAAACATGTCGGATTATTTCCATACGTCGGACCTTTAAGTTGCCATAGCAGCTCTGATAAATATACAAGAGTCTTTCCAGCAGTTGTACGAAATATTCACAGCTAGTATTACTGATCATAGAAGGCGCATTAATGACCTCAGTCAAACTGTTAATGCGCCAATTCGTCGGAGACTAAGCAGACGGCTTTGGACGAGACCTGGGAGAAACAGGAAGAAGGTTGTACGCAGGCACACGGACTTGGTTTTATTGTTTGTCAGTGCTTCACATTGACACCTAGCCGCCTGGAGTGCATACTACATCGAATATCACACACTTCTTTCGTCACCATATGCACGCAGATTTCCCCCTCAAAACGCTCGTATAAACGTGGAATAAAAAGTGATAACGTAACGCCACTTTTGCAGTTTCCGTTCAGATCGTTTCCATGTAAACCTAGCCTGACTGACAGCTTGCGATGCAACAACAAAGTAGCAGCGAAATAGCAGATGTAGAAAACTGTAATATCGACAAATCAAGCAATATACATAACTGAATCGAATCAAAAATGTTAAGTGCTAAGTTCAATCGTTATCGGGAAACTCAGCCCAGGTCTATAGTTGAAATTACTGTTGCTTGCTGGGTAACCATAGAACATGTCTCTAAATAATGCAATTGATCAGTCTGTTTTGATGCTTGCAAGATATTGCTTATTGCATATCTGATACCATAATGCATCAATTTAGTGAAAACAGCTATATTCGTGTAACAGGGTGTCAAAAATGATCATTAACCCCTTTGGCTGTATGTTTCGGACATCACATGCACATGCGTGCGTACCGTATGTGTGTGTTATAGCAAGCGAGTGTGTTTTGTGTGTGCCAGGTTGGTACGTGGCAGATTGCAGGAACAGGCTGACTGTTAGCGGCTAGCTCAGCAGTGCCGAGCTCGATCTGCCATCTTCCCGTGGATTTACAGCTGACGCCGTGGTACTTCAATTAGCTCTATAGCACACAGATGTTGCTTAAATGTGCCTGCTAATGATACCGCAATAAGCGTGAGATTCATGCCATATTCACAGGCACGTAAATTTCTCAAGTGGCACAATTAAAAGGGGAATACAGGATGGGCGGCAGCGAGGTGGCGGCTCCTCCAGTTGGAAAACTGCAGGTCTGATCTGTAATGGGTCACAATGCCATTCTGCTTAAATGGTTTGTTTCACTCAAACTGGGTTTTGTTTTTTGAAACGCAAAGTCGAAGAGCATTTGCTAGGTGAAATGCCATATGGGCACGTGCGTTGTTATCTCGAAATTTTCCCTGGCTTTTTACAGGGATAGTTCACCCAAAAATGAACACCTTGGTTTTGTTTAAAAGATGTACAATAAATCTTTGGTGCCCCCAGAATACGTATATGAAGTTTTAGCTCAAAATACCCCATGGATAATTTATTATAACATGTTAAAATTGCCACTTTGTAGATGTGAGCAAAAATGTGTCGTTTTTGGGTGTGTCCTTAGTGCAGATTAAGGTGCGGTATTATCCCCTTCTGACATCACAAGGGGAGCCAAATTTCAATGGTCTGTTTTTCACATGCTTGCAGAGAATGGTTTACCAAAACTAAGTTACTGGGTTGATCTTTTTCACATTTTCTAGGTTAATAGAAGCACTGGGGACCAAATTAAAGCACTTAAATATGGAAAAAGTCAGATTTTCGTGATAGGTCCCCTTCAAAACTAGAATTTGTATGTAGCACAAAGTTAACTACTTGAATGAATCTTTAAGCTTTTCTCTGTACAATGATAGCATATGAAAAGCTCAGATGCAAAAGCTGCTAAATAAAAAAAAAACATGATGATATTAACCAAATGCTCTCGGCAAGTAATATACGTTTAGCAAATAGTTTTGCCTTAATTCCACTTTTTAAAAGAAGGATATTGACCGAAATTTTAAGCCTTTTATATTTATTCAGAATTGACAGTGAAGAGAGCTTGGAGATTTTTTAGTGGAGATTTATGCAAGGATTTGGCAGCCAAAGACAGTCAAATTGGTAAAATACCAATAAAATGCCTAAAGTGAGATTTGTAAAAATAGGAACAATTTTAATCACTGACTAATAACCTTTTCATTGTCATTTACTGCCAAATTACTAAAACAAAACATAAGAAATGTAAAAATGCTCATTTACAAGAAAACATGTGAGATGTACTTAGAGGGTTTTGCATCTGAACTCTTCAAATAGTGATCAGGGGTGATCAAGGTAAAAAAGACCCATACAGTTCACCTCATATACTTTATAATTATACAGTAGTTTTATGCGGCTTTCACATAGGATGCGGTGTGCGCTATGAAACCCATTCATTTCAATGGCTTGCGCAGCTTGCGCTCACGCCGCTGTCAAAGTTCAAAATAATTTACCTTTTGCGCTGTGCTCTTTGACGATTACCCGCGCGGCCAATAGAAACGGGGCATACAAGCAAGTCAAAATGGACGAAAAGCTTATACTGTGTGTTTCGGAATTCCCGGAGCTTTATAATACAAGTTTACACTACTACAGAGACATCGGAAGGAATGAAATACAAATATAAACACTGTAGTAATTTATTGAAAACCCCGCCTACTTTGGTCTGGCCAGCAGAGCGCAAATCGCTTGGCTATGCTGAACGCTCCATTCAGACAGCCAGCAGTAGCAGAGCGACGCAATCTCATTCATTTCAATGGAAAACGGGCAACTTCCGGCGGCACGAGCGAAAGTGACCATTGGCGACCATATCGGTGTGTCCAGCAATGTGAAAAAGTTAAGAAAGTTTAACTTTATGCAAATGTCGAGCGAATTTTCGGGAGCGACTACCAATGAGAACGAAGCAGTGGAGTCCACGTCATCCTTCTCTCATCATTTACTGGTGTGGATGGTACTCATTTGTTTATGAAAAGCAGATTTAGAAACGCCTTATTGGAAGAGACGGGCGACACACAGCGATAACATCGCTGGCTGTCTGAATGCAGCTGAACCTAGCAGCGAGCGCAGCGCACATCGTGTCCTATGTGAAAGCCGCAATAAAGCAAGATGACAGCTTTTTGTGATGACAAAACAAAACTTATTTGCTGTCAATCTTGTCTATAGCTCCAAAATCTCAGTAATGTCTATAAATAATATACTTTTCATAGTGCCTATTTTTGAGCAATTCAATGAGCAACGTGATCTCATGAGAAGTATATTTACTTTACGTTTTCATAAGCACTGAAACGTATAATATCAACGTGTTGACAAGACTATGATAATTATTTACGCATTAACAGTTTTACAGACGTACAAATTTGTATGTATTCCTATTCATAAATATTAAAATAGCTGGCATTGGCGTTTCTTACTCATCTTAATGACATGTTTTCAGTCGTATTTTCTGACTTTTTTTATTTAAGACAGTTTACTCATTTACTCAAGATCCAGCGATCTTGATTCCAGTTCTTATCAACGACCGTAAACGTCAAATCTCATGTTCATTATGAATTTAAATTCAAATATTGAACCTCAAGAAGCTTTATGACACATTGCTTTAGCGCAGTGATATCAAACGCTTATTGGCTCTTACTGCTACATCACAGATTTGCGACATTGCCGCCTTTCAGTTGTACTTTTGAAATGTAAAATTCAGAGAGAAGCTTGATTAACGTCTTTGTGAATTAATAACTTTAAAAACTTCTCTTTACTTCATATACTCCAGAAAGGACTGCAGCTGCAGCACATCGTCATTTTAAATACTTTTGGTACTACTTTTAAAATTTCGCAATTGTAACGGGTGTGCTTTAAAGAAAGCGATGAAGAGGAGAATCCATGTGCTAAAGGTGTTTATTAGTAAAATCCCAATAAGGGCCAGCAAACAAATCCAAACAGGGTAAATCCACAATCGTAATCCAGAGACAGGCAAAATATATCAGGGCAGGCGGCAAACAGGCATTAAATCCAAAATACAGGCAGAAGTCAAACACAGGCAGATGCAGGTAACAGGGTAACAGATAAACAGAATAACAGAATCAGAATCAGAATACAGGCAGATACAAACAGGATGGCGATGTAATAATCAGCCAGGAGCAGGTGAACAGGAAGTGACTTATATACAGACAGACAGGAAGTGTGAACTGTGACATGGCATGATGAATATCAAAATAAAAGTCAGAACAGAGCAGGGTATCAAAATAAAAGTCCAAAATACAAAAATACACAGAACACAAGTAAACACAGAACAAAACCATTACAGAACCCCCCCTCTAAAGGGCGACTCCCGGAGCCCAACAAACAGAACATACAGTCCAACATACAAATTACAAAGTCCAATAGAGGGTGGGCGGGCGGGCCAGGACCTCTTGGCAAAGGCAGGGCAGTTCAGGGGAGGTCCTGGGTCATATGGCCAGGATGGTCCAGGAACATGAGGCAGATGCGGGCCTGGGTCATGGGGCAGCTGCGGGCCTGGGTCATGGGGCAGGCTAGGACCTTGGACATGGGGCAGGCTAGGACCTGGGTCATGGGGCAGGCTAGGACCTGGGTCATGGGGCAGGCTAGGACCTGGGTCATGGGGCAGGCTAGGTCCTGGGTCATGGGGCAGGCTAGGACCTGGGTCATGGGGCAGGCTAGGACCTGGGTCATGGGGCAGGCTAGGACCTGGGTCATGGGGCAGGCTTGGACCTGGGTCATGGGGCAGACATGGAGCTAGATCATGAGGCAGGAATAGACCTGGAACACAGGGAGAGGAAGGGTCCGAGCACACTTCGGCCTCCGCCTTGGTGTCCTCTGCCTCCTCCCTGTGTCCGGGTACTACCCCCCCCCAAAAAAAAACTTGGGAAAGCTCCCAAAGCCCAGGGTGGCGATGTCCCAGGTGGTGGACCAGATGAATCAGACAAGACAGGTGAATCGGGCAGGACAGACGCATCAGATGAGTCGGGCAGGACAGACGCATCAGATGAGTCGGGCAGGACAGACGCATCAGATGAGTCGGGCAGGACAGACGAATCAGATGAGTCGGGCAGGACAGACGAATCAGATGAGTCGGGCAGGACAGACGAATCAGATGAGTCGGGCAGGACAGACGAATCAGATGAGTCGGGCAGGACAGACGAATCAGATGAGTCGGGCAGGACAGACGAATCAGATGAGTCGGGCAGGACAGACGAATCAGATGAGTCGGGCAGGACAGACGAATCAGATGAGTCGGGCAGGACAGACGAATCAGATGAGTCGGGCAGGACAGACGAATCAGGTGAGTCGGGCAGATCAGGTGAATCAGGTGAGTCGGGCAGATCAGGTGAATCAGGTGAGTCGGGCAGCTCAGGTGAATCAGGTGAGTCGGGCAGCTCAGGTGAGTCGGGCAGCTCAGATGAGTCGGGCAGCTCAGATGAGTCGGGCAGCTCAGATGAGTCGGGCAGCTCAGATGAGTCGGGCAGCTCAGATGAGTCGGGCAGCTCAGATGAGTCGGGCAGCTCAGATGAGTCGGGCAGCTCAGATGAGACGGGCAGCTCAGATGAGACGGGCAGCTCAGATGAGTCGGGCAGATCAGATGAGACGGGCAGCTCAGATGAGACGGGCAGCTCAGATGAGACGGGCGGCTCAGATGAGACGGGCAGATCAGATGAGACGGGGAGATCAGATGCAGGGCCTTGAGGAACCTCGGGAACAACAGAGCAGAAGGCAGACCAAACGCACCACAGGGCTATGGCAAATTCAGAAATAAAACAGTCAATGAGGCATACCTCTGTGGCTGTTGTATCAGGCAGGGCGGCCATCTTGACGGCAGGTGCAGGGTGAACGACAGCCCTCATAAGTGCAGGTGTGGTGGTGACGATGGCCCCCTGAAGCTCAGGTGCAGGAATGGTTGTTGCTCGCACGTAAACAGGTGCAGGTGCAGAGACAGGCAGGATGGCGGCCATTTTAGGGACAGGCAGGATGGCAGCCATTTTATGATCAGTCATGGTGGCGGACATTTTAGGAACAGGCATGGTGGCGGCCATTTTAGGAACAGACAAAGATTTATTAGAATCAGACAGAACAGGCATGATATGGGTTGGCGTGTTGTGAACAGCCTCTGGTTTGTTATCCACAACACCCACAGTGAAGGGAGAGCCACACAAACACAGAGCATGGTCAATGTACTGTTCTAAAGTCCAGTGTGGTGTATGGAGTGGCATAGTACGGGCAATGTCTCGATCTAATCCACAGTAAAATATGTCCTTTAGAAATGAATCCTGGAAGTTTACCTGACATGATAGTTCACAGAAATCCTCAACAAATTCCTCAATGGAGCGGTGGTTCTGGCGGAGACAAACAAGTTGATCTGCTGGAGTCATGGTGCTGGTGGGAAGTTACAAACCTTTGCTGGATTCCGGGTTAGGCTGATTATTCTGTAACAGGGGTGTGCTTTAAAGAAAGCGATGAAGAGGAGAATCCATGTGCTAAAGGTGTTTATTATGTAAAATCCCAATAAGGGCCAGCAAACAAATCCAAACAGGGTAAATCCACAATCGTAATCCAGAGACAGGCAAAATATATCAGGGCAGGCGGCAAACAGGCATTAAATCCAAAATACAGGCAGAAGTCAAACACAGGCAGATGCAGGTAACAGGGTAACAGATAAACAGAATAACAGAATCAGAATCAGAATACAGGCAGATACAAACAGGATGGCGATGTAATAATCAGCCAGGAGCAGGTGAACAGGAAGTGACTTATATACAGACAGACAGGAAGTGTGAACTGTGACATGGCATGATGAATATCAAAATAAAAGTCAGAACAGAGCAGGGTATCAAAATAAAAGTCCAAAATACAAAAATACACAGAACACAAGTAAACACAGAACAAAACCATTACAGCAATATATAAGTTATTGTGATTACACTTCTGTCTGTCTGTTATGCTTTTTATTTCTAACAGTACAGTACATGATTTCAATAAACAGTTTTTGGTAGGTTTCGGCTGTATTAGTGGCTTAAAATATATATTTTAATGCTATATTATTACTTATTCAGTGGCGGCTTGTGACTGCTCATCCGAGGAGAGCAAATGTGTGTTCGGGGTGTTATGTGTGTTACTTGTGTTTTCAAAATATGTGTTTGTCCTGTCATGTGAACCATGTGCATCAGGTGTTTTGTCAAAATAAGTCCCTGCTGCACACCCGTCAAAACCGTTTATGATAAAAGAGACGCTCACGTTCACAAAATACACGCAAGACACACACTTAACAGTAAACTCTGATTACGCATGAGATTAAGCGAGTATCTGGCAAACGCGAGCGTCTCTTTTATCATAAACCCTTTAGACGCGTCTGCAACAGACACTTATTTTGACAAGACACGTGATGCACATAGGTTTACTCGACGCCCCATATTTTGAAATTACGAACCACACACAAGACGGGCTACATACATGTGACGAACTTTGCAACGAGCGCCCTGAAAAAGAAGTCACCGGCCGCCACTGTTACTCGATTGTTTTCGTTGCATACTATAAAAATAATACATTACATATTTTACAAATTTTGTATAAAAAGTTTTGGATTTAGGGTAAGGTTTGGCAATCTTTATGATATGAAGATTTGTAAATGTTTTACATTTTAAAAAAAAGTAATAATGCCACGATTAAGTGTTGCAAATGCGTCTACGTTGTATGCGTCAGCTCCTATTTAAACAAAAACTAAAAATTATGTTTTGTGTTTTTAAAAGTTACGTAATACGTATTTATACTACATATTAACAGTGAAACCAGGCTGCAATGACAAAAGGTTTGTTTCACAGTTTCTTTAAAGCTATTCTCTTATGTACGCTGGTAAACATACAGAGACGTCCGACTGGATGTGTGTTTGTGTGTTTGAAGGTCACTTTTCTCTCACCCGTGACTTCAGTCAGATCTACTGACCCAAACACTGTAGACCCAGTTTTTCTCCTCACTCCCTGTGGAGAGGGAAAAAAACGCTCAATTTCTCTTAAAAAGTCAGAAAAACTGAACATGTTTCATAAAAATATAAAAAAAACGTCAATTTCATAGCTTTTAGCAGTTTTAAAAATGACAGACGTGCAGTATTGACAAGTCACGCTTCAACTCGACGAGCAAACTCGCGCAAACTAGAACAAACTAAATAATGTTTTAGACAACAACACGAGCTAAACATGCCGGATGAAAAAACCTTAACTGTGAAATTGAGCTATTTATAGCTCTTATTTCATTAAAACGTGCACCCTGTGGCAAGCAATTTCTTTGACATATTAACAAAATAAAGACATAAACAACATTTTGCATGAAAATTCTCTACAGTATGTATGCTGTGTTTTAAGTCAGCAAGAAATCTTGGTGTTGGTTGTCGTATCAATAAAAAAATCATAAAATAACTGTTCATTTAGCCCTGCGTCAGTATGACGGATCTGAATGCCGCTTATTCGTAATAGTTGCTTAACCCTGATTTTGTTTTCCCTGCAAAAACAACGTTCTCATGCAAGTCAATCAAGTAGCGCTGCTTTCATGGCTAAATCAAATCATGTGCAATGACGGGTATGATGTTGATACATGAACACAAAGGTGTTTGCTTGCCTTTGTTCCCCTGGTGCCTTTGAATTCACTGCATGTGTCATAAATATCTCTGTGCCGATCAAAATGCTTTCGACATCGCTGTCGGGTGGCTGTCCTTGATTTTGTCACATCATCAGGACCTCGGTGAGACTTTGGGAAGTTGATGTCCTCATTGATGTTTTGTTTAACCGTCAGGTTTAATTCACTTCAATGGTCTTAAATCATGATTGTTTATAACTTTATTTTACTTTATTTTTTTCTGACACAACTGGTACATATTACTACACACTTTAAGTGCATACAAATAGATTCACATCTGTGCTTTGAATACGCTTCTGGCCTTGTAGTCATATGTTACCATATAAAAGCTTTGTGAGTAACATCAAGATTAAAGCACACACAGACAGTACATGTATGCGTACGTGTATTCGCTAGAAAACCTTTAAACCCTTCCCGCAAGAAGACTTTAAACCTCTCTCTCTCCATATGTTTTCCACATTATTCATCACTACAAGCTTAGGTAAAGAGAGACAGGCCTTGATGTCATATTTTTTCACAGACTCAGCACAAACAAGTCGTATTGCTCCAACACAAGAGCTCTTTCACCATCTGTGCTCGACTACAAAGTCACCCGCAGCCTCGGCAGACAGCTGAACATTACGGTAGCGCGGCAGCGTGGAGGGAACGCTCGGCGGGGTGGGATTCTGACCAGACGAGCGTCAAACGGCGAAAACGCGAGCAGTTAGCGCCGCCGCAGTCTCGCCGCGCTTGGGCAGCGATCTGCACCGGAGATTACGCGCAGTCAGCAAGATAGAGATTAGTCGTAAACTGTAGTCAAACAATCTGCACCTGTTTCGAGGGAGAGAAATCACAACTGTGTAAAGATAAAAAAGTGTGTGTGTCCGGTGATGTCACTAACATAAACAGTGATCACGGGCTGTCGGGTTTGATGTGTGTTGATGATGCACAACGTTTATAGAGATTACCCCAAAAACGTCTTACTGTAAATCTTAATGCCATTGCTGGAGGGTGAAACATTTTAATGAAATAAATGACATAATTGAAATTAATATACATGACCGTTTAAAAACGTAGGGTCATTTGACCAAAACATTTTTAAGACATTAAGATCTTTAATACATTTTGTTCAGAATTCATGACTAAATGCTTGAAATTGCAATTCTTCCATTTAGTCATTTCGATGGTTGCGATTCCTGTAGCTTAATTGGTTTAGCATTGCATTAGAAGTCAAAAGGTCATGGGTTCGGTCCCAAGGAAATCGATATTGATAAAATATATACGTTGACTGCACTGTAAGTTGCTTCTTTGGATAAGATGCATCTGCCAAATGCATAAATGTAAATGTTACACCCCGGTCCATGCTGTTGCACTTTATACAACAAAATTTAATTGTGATATACCGCAATAGTACAGCAAGAGTGAATCGTGCGATATTACACTCTTTAAAAACTATTTTGTCTTGCATTTTTATATATTATATGGTTTGTAGCACTTTGAGATGTTGTAATGTAAAGTGCAATACAAATAAAATGTATTATTATTATTATTATTGATATATTAAAGGGCCATGGCATGAAAATCTGACTTTTTCCATGTTTAAGTGCGATGATTGGGTCCCAAGTGCATCTATCAACCTAAAAAATGTGAAAAAGATCAACCCAGTAACTTAGTTTTGGTAAACCATTCTCTGCAAGCACATGAAAAAATGTCATAAGGAGCTCTTATTATAATAATAGCGCCCCTTAATCTGCACTTTCCAACCACAGCACTGCCATTTAGTGCAGAGAAAAGCACAATTGAGTTTTAATTGCAACAAACCACCATCATTGTGATCAGTGTTTGAATTTCATCAGCTCATTTGCATTTTAAAGGACACACCCAAAACGGCACATTTTTGCTCACACCTACAAAGTGGCAATTTTAAAATGTTATAATAAATTATCTATGGGGTATTTTGAGCTAAAACTTCACATATGTGCTCTGGGGACTCCAAAGATTGATTTGACATCTTAAAAAAGTCTTGTGCCATGGCCCCTTTAATTTCCTCTAAAGCCGTATGATTGTCTTTGTGTGAGGACCAACATTCATGTTATTCACGTTACAGTGAAAACTGCACCTTAAAATAAAACGAAAAACTGAGTTTGACCGAAACACTTGGCTGTATGAACCCAGGTAATGGCCTACAGGCAGTGTAATGTAGTTTGCTAAGTACAGCGGGAATCTGGCCAGGTTTCAGTACAGTAAGTCACTACAGCGCACTCTGTGACGAGATCCCGTCTTAAAGGTTAATCTTTCCATTGTGATTCATTGTCACTTTAGCATTTATATTCGGCTAAGCATCTCCGGATTCCCTCTTTTTCAGGTCTTTAAACCCCTATGGTTATCTGCACTATGACTTACTATCTGAACCCGACTCAATGAATCAGAGAGAGAGAGAGAAAGAGAGAGAGACACTAAGCCGGTAAGTTTTCTA
Source organism: Misgurnus anguillicaudatus (assembly GCF_027580225.2). Taxonomy (NCBI): domain Eukaryota; kingdom Metazoa; phylum Chordata; class Actinopteri; order Cypriniformes; family Cobitidae; genus Misgurnus; species Misgurnus anguillicaudatus. The sequence continues at coordinate 33,531,898 of NC_073340.2, read as the reverse complement.
AATGTCCCTTCAGCTCCAGTGAGAGAGAGAGAGACACAGATATTTATTCAGTGAGGAGAGAGAGAGAGAGGCGGATAAGCCTCTTTCTCACAGTGCTGTGAAAAAAAGAGACAAGCTCAGATCAGGTGTCAGTGAATTCATGCCGGTCTGAAAGCAGTCTGGACTGAATATTAAAGATGTGAGAGTCGCTCTACCACAGGTGGATCTGACTACTGTTGATGTACAGCTTACATTTAGGGAAAGGAAAAATAATTGCCGGTAGTTTACATGTTGGTCCAAACTTTAGCTTGGACCGTTCCAACGTTGCTGTATGTGGAATGATACTAATGAATGTCTTTGTGTCAATTTACTGTTTAAAATAGTCTAGAAGTGTGCGTTTCAGATATGTAACACGTGACTTTTTACGTGATTACGTAATACGTAAGGTCGCGCTGGCGGTATGCTTTTTTGCTACTGTAGGTTTGGTTTCATACATAAGACTTTTCCATAGTGATCGTCATTGGCGTCGGAACCATTATATGTGGGTGGGGACAAGACCAATGATAATGGACCCATCCACTTTTTCTCTAATTTAGCGCATATGAGCGCTGTCAGTCAAATCCATTCCACTAGAGAAATGCCCTAATATAAATTAAACTCCATTCCACATTTTAGCTACAATCTTAGGGGGCGGTCACACCTAATGCGTTTATGGCAGTTGCAGGCACCTTTTTTGAATAATTTTCTATGGCAGTGAGCTTTATGCGCACTGTTTATGCACGCCGAACGCGTTGCGTTTTTTTGCCGCCTGCAGCAGCACGCATTTTTAAAGGAGCGCTGGGAACGGAAAAGCACCCGACGGAGGTTTACAGTAATTTGGGACAACCAGACTGCATTTACTCACTTTCTCCTGCGTGTTTGTGCACCTCTCACCCTCAATCGGAATCGTTTATAACGTGCATTTAAAAAAGCAACACTCGTTAAACAAAACCGTTCAAAATATTCTTTATTATCATGAAAATACCTGAAACTATTTGAAGAACAGCGATATAAATATTCCTGTAGCCATTTTCTGGAATAGCGTTCGTAATACTACTTCTTCTGTGGCACAAAGGAATTTTCTGAACGAGAGCGCCCCCTGGCTTTGGGATGTGCCGGGATTTCACCGTAATTCATTAAAATTCATTCATTGAGAAAATGCGCATTTGCATGGTTAATCGTTACACCCCTAGTCAGAAGTGTCCTATTTTTAAAGTTTCTGCTAATATGACAGTTAACAGCAAAAGAACGCTCACGCTTCAATATTTGATTGACAAGACAGCTGACTCGGTGGTTGCCTAGCAATATAAAAAGTTGCGCCGCACTGCTCTTTTTTAAAGTGACCAAAGCGTTTAGCTTGTGTTTCCAAGCGTTTAAAACTTTTTGGTCTGATTGGCCCCTTATGCTGCTGATTTCTCCAATCCATCCCACTTGGCTCTTTTAGAGTCCATAAAATTTTAACTCCATTTCGTGTTTTCGAAGATTTCACTACTTTCGCCCACTGCTGTTTACGCTTGCTGTTGTTTTGATTACCAACAAAACAAAGACATTTGATCCAGTTTTACTTACCGCCTGCGACTCATGACCCGGTTGCTTCCGCCCCATTTCAATGAAATCCAGCATTAAACAAACACACCATAATCAAACAATCAAACTATATCCATTGTTTCCAAAATGCTGGGTTCTTTGGGAAGCTGCACAAGCTTCCATTTCCCTCACAAACAACAACACACTTCTTTGGTCACGTTGATTTCGTGTCAGCTATTGGTTGGTGTGTGTGCGCGATTCCGGTTAAAATGCCCATATAAGGACTTCCACTGTACTTCCTGCACTGAAATTGACCATAAACGAGATTGTTACGTATGAATCTTTCATGTTTGAAAAAAACTTTCAGAACCTTGTACGAACCCTGGTGAAGTGCATTCGGCACAGAAATACTCGTCCAGCCACACGTCCAACTGCTTTTTTGACACTTTACCTATGTTAAGCATGAGGAATCCAACTCTTAAAGGGACACTCCACTTTTTTGAAAATATTCTCATTTTCCAGCTCCCATAGAGTTAAACATTCGATTTTTACCGTTTTGGAAACCATTCAGCTGATTTCCGGATCTGGCGCTAGCACTTTTAGCAGTGCTTAGCACAATCCATTGAATCTGATTAATTAGCATCGCGCTCAAAAATAACCAAAGAGTTTATATATTTCTCCTATTTAAAACTTGACTCTTCTGAAGTTACATCGTGTACTAAGACCGACGGAAAATTAAAAGTTGTAATTTTAGACTATAGACCATTTCATCAGGTGCACGTGCAGTGACACGATAAGCACCTGGTCTAAACTTTTGCTTGTTATATAAATAAACTACTTTAACTCTTTCTCGCCAGCGTTTTTAAAAAAAAGTTGCCAGCCAGCGCCAGCATTTTTCATGATTTTCACAAAAGTTTAATGCCTTCTAGAAAATGTTCTTCTTTAAATATATAAACAAACAATATATCAGATGAAAGAACAGACCCTCTGCTTTCAAACAAAAAAATGTTTCATTCTACCTTCATTATTTCTCTTGTAATCACCTCTCAAACATGGGTAGGTTTCTTCAAAAACACCCAATTTTGAGCAAAAAGTTGAGATAATTCCATTTTTGTGAAGGACTTTTGATAGAGATCAGATGCAGAGCGGTCTTTAAAACATACACGGAGTTCTTTGTCTTTCACGTGAGGCGCTACTTCCGGGTTGTATAAGTTGCGGAGGTGCGCCACCTGGTGGATAATAGCGATATTGCGGAAAGACGGAAAATCTCGTAATTGGCGGGGAAGTGTTTTCTCTTAATTGACGAGATATCTTGTCAATGGCGGCGAAAGAGTTAAAAGGACTTTGTTGTTATTTATTATTCGCAGAGTTTACCGGAAGTTACGTGATGACCACGAAAGCCGCGTGTTTATGTTGCTACTGCTGAGACCGTCTATACTCTCATTCCGGTGTAATAATCAAGGACTTTGCTGCTATACCATGGCTGCAGCAGGCGCAAAATATTATGCAATGCCTGAAAATAGTCCCCTGCTATTGAAATTTATTAAGTAAAATCATAAATGGTCTAATCAGATTTAATAGGTCGTGCTAAGCTATGCTTAAAGTGGTAGAGCCAGACCTGGAGATCTGCTGATTGGATTCCAAAACTGTAAAAATCAAATGTTTAACTCTAGGGGAGCTGGAAAATGAGAATATTTTATATTTATTATCGTTTTTATTATTTATTTATTTATCAGTGTTCTTTGAACAAATGTTTCGCTCAACATAGCTCGGTCACCTTTGAATTGTTTAAAGCACACCTTTCCCATCCCCGGTCTGATTATATAAATGTGTCCATTACAACGCATGCGAAAGGTGTGAAAAGGGGTCTTTCATTTGGTTTTATCCATCAAAGCTTGTGTTTGTCAAGAAATCGATCGCAATGAATCACGAGTCCAAGTGATTTACAGAACGATTACTCAATTGATTAACCTAATGAATCATATCATCCATCCAATTATCCATGAGACCTGCTCAACTATAGAGCACTAAAGATCAATCACCTGCTGCTCTGAAGGACAACAATATCTCAGGGTGAGCAGGAAAGATCTGGTTAACAAGACTACAACAGCTTGAGAAATGCAGGTGACATGCAACCACTGAAAACAATCCGATGTAGTATTGAAAATATTACACGCAGCTCTGACTCTTTTCCATTACAGCTGTCATTATCTAAAGGTCAGACGGATCCTTATTTTACGCTGTTTTGTTTTCAGGGGGCTTTTTTGTCTGATATCTTTGTATGGTTCTTCTTACAATAAATGTTTTGGATGAAAACATCTGCGACATGAATAAATGTTAAAGGGTGAAGTCTCAAAAACAACTTTATAAGCTGAAGTTCAAAGTCTTTATTGTCATCTGTACTTGGTACAATGACATTATGTTAGTTCTTCTTGAAAAAGACGGGGTGGAAGGACCAGGGATAACACACATGATGCACTGTAAGTTGCTTTGGATGCGTTGAAGGTAAATGCATTAAAATATAAATGAATATACAATAAATGTCAAGCCAACCCTTTTATGTGTATGTCCACCATGTCTGATTTGTCTGTCGAGTGCCGTGTGACTTTTGTTGTGCGATTTGTCTGGCACTACAGAGGAACCCACAGGAACAACTGGTGTCAGGTGTCCATGAGAGACGTCTCAGATGGGCATGAAGGGTACCGACAGTTGGGCCTGGAAAAACAAAGATTATGCCATGGAGCCGGAATGTGAGTGGGACGATATCTCCGTCTGAGAGAAAAAGAGCTGTAGCTACAGTTGGGTTCGTGTCGTGTCTCTTCTGGTGAGACGTTAAGAGGCAGACAGTGTGGAAAGGTCTGGAATTTACAAGCTGAGAGGGTTTCGCTAACAGGGAGTCGATCTGTGACACATGATTACTAGAGATTCATATTCGACTCGTCTCGCTGTGACTGCAGTCTTCAAACACTTTCATCCCCAGTGTTTTGTGCTTATTCAGTCATTTTGTATAGTGTCAGCCAAATGTCAAATTTAGACCAATTTGAGGCAACATCAATGACTGTCACAAGCATTTAAAGGCCTAGTTTACCCCAAAAAAGAAAATTATGTTGTCATATATTCACTCTTTGTATTTTATGGTTTGGGTTCAGAAGACAAGATAAACAAGTGCTAATACTTTAACTAGTCCAACAGTTGTGTCAGTAATGTACATAAAAATCAATCACACTGTAACCGCTATCTGTCAGATATATAGGTGAGATGGATATGTGACTGATTGTAAAGGTTTATTTTTTTATTAATGTATTTTGTTGGATGCTGGACAGACGTTTGTACAGTGGTGGGGATAAGATTTAACTAAGTCTCTTTTAAGGATTACTCCACTCTTATAAAAAATCGTGATAATTTATTTACCCCCGTTTCATCCAAGATGTTTGTCTTTTTTTGTTTAGTCAAGAAGAAAGTACGTTTTTTGAGCACAACATTCCAGGATTTTTTTTCCATATTGTGAACTTTAGTGGACCTCAACAATTTGCAGTTTCAATGCAGCTTCAAAAGGCTCTTAATGATCCTAATGCATAAGTATTTTATCTAGCAAACCATCATCATTTCCGCCAGAAAGAGTACTTTTAAACCACAACATTTTGTCTTGCACTAGCTGTGGGATGCGCCAGTGTGACCTTACGTATTATGTAATCATGTCGAAAAGGCATGCGTTACATGTGAGACGCACACTTGCGGACCATTTTAAACAATAAACTGATGCAAATACATTAATTAATGGTCAATGATGTGACATTGATTATTTTATGTTCGTATGTATTTATTTGAATGTAAAAGGGTTAAAATTTCAAAATAAAAAAAATGCAGATTACTTGCATACATTCTCTTTTTTGAGTACCAAGTCTAAAATTTCTGGTTTTATTTCATTTTGAAAGAATATTTGGGGGATCATTGCATAAATGTCAATGTGGTGTACAGTAACCGGTCTGTGTCAATTGGTGGATAACTAGTATATATTTTTTTAAATGAAAATATAAATATATTCATAAAAAATGTGAAATCAAAATAATTATCTAGTTTAGTGTATTTTTTTTTTTTTTATTGCTATAACACCAAGAACAATAAAAAATGCCAGGGACAGGAGTAAGACATCAATTGCACATGCACCATCCAAAATAGAATTAAAAAAAAAAATAAAAAAACAATATATAAATACAGACATGATTATACAGATATATTAATATATATAAAAAAAAATATATATATATAATAGTTTAGTGTAATATGATTTTTTTTTACATACATTTTTACATCATTTGTTATGATTAGATTATTTAGAGGGTTTCAGCAAATGTCCGGACAAATATTACAAAAACGCTTAAAAAAAGTAATAACTAATAAAATGTTTTTCTTGTGATGTTTTAAAATTGTTTTTTTTTTTTGTTTTTTTTGATTATGCTTACATGCCATCAAGGTGGATAAAATATTTAATATTTCTCATTCTTTGGTGCAATTTGCGGTTACACCATTTGACATTTTCAGGTCCATTCAGTCCCAACTTTCATAAAAATTTTGCAAATGTAATAAAATCAACATAAACACTCTGTGTATACTGAAATATACCTGCTGCATGCTTTTAAAACAAGTTTTTAAAAAAGTTTTTTTGAATTTCTCATCTTGCCAAACCGTTTTTGTCACTGACCCTGATATCATTCCACATACAACAACATCAGGACAGTCCTCTTTCTCCACACTTGTAAACACTGGAGCGGTAGTTTCGCATACATCATGCGTGACCTTCCAACGTGATTACGTAATACGTAAGGTCACACTAGTGCATCACAAGGCTATTGCAAGACGAGAAGTTGTGGTTAAAAAGTGCTTATTTTTTATTTTTGACGATCGTTTCGCTAGATAAGACCCTTATCCCTCGGTTGGGATAGTTTAGAGCTCTATGAAGCTGCAATGAAACTGGAATTTTAAACTGCATTGAAGCTGTAAACTGTTTAGGTCCACTATGTGGAGAAAAATCCTAGAATGTTTTCCACAAAAAAAAACTCAATTTCTTATCGACTGAACAAAAAAAGACATAAAAAACTTGGATAACAAGTAAATTTTTTGATATTTTCATGAAATTGGAATATTCCTTTAAGTTGCGCCATTAGTCGGCAAACTTTGCAACGCAGATATTTCAGTTGTGCAAGACTAAAGTCCTGTCTACTTGAATTAGGAAAGACAGCTATCTTTAAAATTGCTTGCTAAAAGTATAATTAAACAAACTTGACACTAAATTTAGCTTCTTATGCCTAAATTTAGCTAAAATCACATTTAGCTTTAGCTATGTGCAGGTTCCCAAACGCTTCACGAGACTCCGCAAAGAGCTCCTCCTCCAGAGAATTATATGTTTTTATCGATTGATGATTGGTTATCTTTATTGAAAGGTGGTACTCTCGTCGCAAAAGCAGCCACTTTGAGCATTGTGTTTCCCCCTATATTAATATCAGTGCCCAACCTTGTTATATCTGTTATCTTTTCTTTGACTTAAATTTCCAAAACCTAGTGAGCTGTCTATATAGCACAGTGATCTAGGTCTTGACTAATTTCAATTATAATCTGCATAAGCAGCAACATATAGAGCGTCATACAAACAGCACCATAGACAGTGAATTTTAATAAATCTATTTGCTGATGAAGCCTTTGAAATGCAACTCAAGCTAGTTTTTCAACCAAACAGTGACATCGAGGCATACATAAACTTTAGGTCGATATCGTCATGCTATACTTGGGTAAAAATGGCTATGACCACAGAAATAATTGTCCTAATAACAATGAGAACAGATGCCGGCTGCCGGCCGTCCCCGGCTTTGATTGCGTGACCTCCTCACCTTTGCCTTTATTTGAGAGCACACGGGCCGCAGTAAATGAACGAGTGGCCGTCTCCACCAGACTGAGGTTATGAGGGATTATTGACTCGGGTTTTATAAATATTTAATGCTCACATTAAAAACTATGGCAGAAGATGGCCATTAGGCCGCTGTAATAAAGAGGCTTTCTGTGTGATTGAGTGGGGTGAGACGGAGCAGAGGCCGATCAGGGGCCACTCTTTGATGAAGACGCAACAGAACCACGGACAGGCCAGGTTCTGTCCTCGCATTTATTTAATACACGCGGCACGGCTGGACGGTAGGCCGGCGTTGCGCTTCTGCTCGGCAGCTGCCCGACGTAATTGCTCCAGTGAATCCGACTCCATGTCTTTATGACTGGTGATAGAGCACAGAGCAATTATTTCCAACTCTATAAAGCTTATAGTTTCATCATTCCACTCGCGGTTGAAGCAAAACATCGGACATTAACTTATTCCCATAACGCGATGGCGTTCGTGCTCCTTCATTGGCCATCGGTCGGGTTCAAGGATGATAAATGCTCCCTCATACATATATAATGTACTGGTGGTCATTTTGTTTGTCTTTTGGTTTTATTTGGTTACGCGAGATTGATATACTCGCAAAGAAACAGATGCTCAGGTGGTACGCAGGAATGGCAGCGAAGGTTCGCGCGAATGGCAGGCGACCAAAAATCGATCCCTAATCTGATTGGGGGATGTTTTATTTCCTCTGATAGGATTTAGATTTTCTCCCAAGCAATTTCTTTGTCGGATAAAAGAAGCCATTTAGGCGTACGACAGGCGTTCTCGGGGTCCCTATAAAAACAGGGGCCTGCTATTGTCACGGTTTGCTCATTGTCCTAATTGTAGGAAACACAGATAGGCCCGCACAATGTCCTGCGTAGGTAGGTGCTTCGGTTATCTGGCTACACATCACCCGGCGCAGGCAAATAGGCACAACAGATCACATTCAAATGCTGTTCTGTGGCATATTGACACTTCGGCTATCAGCCGGGCCTGTTATCTGACTGAGGCTCTGATCTATGTCAGCGGGCGGCTGCATAATAACCCGCGAATCAGTTATGCAGAGAGTCTGCCTCTCTTTAATTGTCCACATTGTGAGTAAGAAAACACAGCGCAAACACGCTTCTCTTGATGAGAAATTGACATTTTCTGACCTACTATCCAAAGGCACTCAGCGAGAGACAGATAAGATACGTGGTTGTTTTAAAAGAGGAGGTTATTCTTCGGAAACTCTGGAGATGAGAATGGATTGGAGGCCGTGACTATGAACTATGAGGGGTTCGAACCTCCTTTAGAAAAGTGATAACCTTGGCCGTTGCATACATTGACTATTTATCCGCGGTCAATTAGAAAGTCACCGAATAGCCCGCGATGGGTTTTCGTTCACTCCGAGCGCAGAACTGTGGAGGCAGCACATTAGTCGGATGCTGTGCAAACAAAACTTTATTTATAAGAGATATTATTCAGGGTTATTGTTAATTGAAATTTTATAGGTGAACTTTAATGCGCCGCTTGATCACCCACGCTAAATGAGTACAATAGCTCTGGCTTTGTCAAAGCTCTGCATATGCACAGATTAAAGTCGAGCGAGAAATGTTTCAGTGCGAACAGTCAGCACATGCAGGCAGAACCGCATTACCCTTTTCACAAGTACACAAATTATAAAGCCATACATATGTTAACTGTCTTTTTCTTGAGATGATCTTAATGTTCTCTGAATATTTAAAACTTTTATAAACAGTTGAGTAATCAGACAAAATAACTTAACAGATGTGTTACTGAGTGTTCAAAGTATAAGTAAATTCACTGTAGTGCTCGACCTCAAGTGGCTTATTTCTATTATTATGATGGCAAACACTTTCACTGTGTGATTAATATCGATGCGATTAAGTCAAGTAATACTGTAAGTGGTTTATAGTTGATACATTTACTTATCATATCATGAAAATCTGACTTTTTCCATGTTTAAGTGCTAAAATTGGGTCTCCAGTACTTCTATCAACGTAGAAAATGTGATAAAGATCAACCCAGTAACTTCTGGTAAAGTTTTAGTAAACCATTCTCTGCAAGCATGTGAAAAATAGGTCATTGAAATTTGGCTCCTTTTGTGATGTCAGAAGGGGATAATACCGCCTCTTTAATACTGCCATTTAGTGCAGAGATCAACTCATTTGCATTTAAAAGGACACACCCAAAACGGCATACAGTATTTTTGCTCACAGCTACAAAGTGGCAATTTTAACATGCTATACTAAATGATCTATGAGACATTTTGAGCTAAAACTTTACATATGTATTTGGCATCTTAAAAAAGTCTTGTGAAATGTCCCCTTTAGATCTTAAGTTGCATGGGTATATTTGTAGCAATGACCAAAAATACATTGTATGGGTCAAAATTATTGATTATTTTGTGGCAAAAATCATTAGGATATTAAGTAAAGATCATGTTTCATAAAGATATTTAGGACATGTCCTACTGCAAATATATAAAAAAAAAAATTCCCATTACAAATGTGATGCTAAGGACTTGATTTTGACAACTTTAAAGGCAATTTAATTATCATTATCTCAATAATTTGATATCTTTTGCATCTTCAAATTCCAGATTTTCAAATAGTTGTATCTCGGTTAACCTAACAAACCATATATCAATCATACAGCTTTCAGATTATGCATAATCTCAATTTTAAAAAACTGACCCTTATGACTGGTTTTGTGGTTATATTTATGTATTTTAAAGATGCTTTATACAAGGCAATTTACAGTGCATTCAATCTGAACTCAAGAAATAAAGGTGCCACAAATAGTTCTTTAAAGGGATGCTATTGGAGAACCATTTTTGGTTCCACAAAAAACTGTTGAGTCTACTATTCTTAAAATAAATACATTGTTTATATTTTTTATATTTTATCTACAACCATTTTGTGAAACATAAAGATTATGTTAAAAGTTGTTTATTGGGTCATAAAGCTTAAATATTTTTAAAAGTAGACCTATATATCAGTCCTTCCAGAAAAACGCAGAGTTTTTTTGTGATTGTTGCGTGCAAAAATCCTCGATTTTGCGGCACGTTTTCTTAAAAAATGCGATGGAATATGTGGGATATTTATGCAATTTACGCGATGGAATTGCGGGAATTTGCGAAAATTGCTGAACTTGCAAAAACTGTGGAAACTTGCAAAAGCTGCAATGATGTTCACGTCACATAATCACGTCACTTCATAACGTTCCCATGGCAACAGAGGACACGGCTGTGCTTGTGTGAAGTAAATGCAACATGTTTCAACTTTCTGCTAATATATATGTGACTTTTTGCTACGAAAATGCGGGATTATGAAATCATGCAAGCCCTGCATATTTTGTGCGCGGAAATCTGTAATTAATGCGGTGAAAGTGCGTCATATTTGGAAAAAATGTGGCCCCGCATAAATATGCAGACTTTGGCACAATCGCGTTTTTCTGGAGGGACTGATATATGTTTGGTTTACAGTTTCACTTGTCTATATTTTGTACACTCCTGCTTTGTTTAAATGTATTGTTTTTAGCAGTGTGTTGCTCGTGTTTTCAAAATATGTGTTTGTTGCGTCATTTGAACCATGTGCATCACGTGTTTTGTCAAAAAACGTGCCTGCTGCACATGCGTCAAAACCATTTATGATAAAAGTGACGCTCACGTTCACAAAATACACGTAAGACACTCACTTAACAGTAAACTCTGATTACGCGTGAGATTATGCGAGTATCTGCCAAACGCGAGCGTCTCTTTTATCATAAACCCTTTAGACGCATCTGCAGCAGGCACTTATTTTGACAAGACACGTGATGCACATAGGTTCACTCGACGCGCCGAACACATATTTTGCAATTACGAACCACACACATGACGGGCTACATACATGTTGTGACGAACTTAACATCGTGCGCCCTCGAAAAAAGAAGTCACCGGCCGCCACTGATTTTCAGCCTGATTTCATTGGAATCCGTACATATTTTACGAGTAGGCTAATTCATATCAATTCGTACAAAGTGAATCATAAAAATACGTATGATTATCAAAACTAAACAAATAATGAAACCTCACCTATAACCATGCCCCTAACGTCACCAGGCAAAAGCAAATCGGACAAAAATGTACGAATGTGGTCGTACGAATTAATGCAAATTAGCCATGTTGTAAAATAAGTACGAATTGTCATATACATATATATATATATATATATATATATATATATATATATATATATATATATATATATATATATATATATATATATATATATATAAAATGCAGTCGGGTCACCTATGTCGTGAGGCAATGTTTTGAATTTGATTGATCCGATCAGATTGTCCATCAAAATGATCTGAAAAGTTAACAGTCTGTTTAATTCATGTTGAAAGTTCCTGTGTAAAAGAAGCAGTGAATCCAGCTGTAGGCATCACATCTGACCGGCCTCCTTTAGTCTGTAATTGCTCAACTTACATTTCAAACACGGAGCTCAACGAGGCGTCCAGTCGAGCGGCTTCCCGATGAGATGCGGACTGTGAAGCTCAATTCTACAGTCGGCTCACTAATGACCTTCAACAAGGTTAGCAGGAGAACCGTCCTCAGCGTTCACCCTCCGCCGGAGCCGCCGTACGAGTGGACTAATGATGCATGCATGACGGACAAACCCCATGTGGATCTGCAGGTTGTAATTCACATCATGTGTTGATGAAGAGGTGCACCTACTCCACTAATGATATCTTGTTAATGTTGATGGAATTGAGACTTTCTCCGTTTTACGGGTGTCACAATTCGACGGTCCGGATGAAACGCGGAGGAATGTTTCTCTCTGCTCGACTATCGAGCGGAGCCCAAAACAGGAGCGTCCGGAGCGAAATGGCAGTTGTTCTTCAGGGATCAATGAGTTGACCAGGAGGGCCCGAGAGACTGTAGTTTCTTCCAGGAATTCACAGAAGTGGAAGATGAAAGCGTCGTGTCACCAACTCACCCAAAAACAACCGGTCGTAAGATTTTCAACCAAGGCCACATGAAGGCCAAGGCGACAAAAGGAGCGGACGGCCATCTTGGCCTGCCCTGCTTCATAACTGCTGTCATTTATATTTGACAACTCCGCAGCTTTCTCCATATTTTTTCACTTTTGTCCTTGTCCTGTTTTTCATAATGGATTACTGAACTCCATCAAGAAGACCTAATAATTCAGGGTGTTTGCCTATAGTTGAAATTGTACTTTTAAGCAGTATAGTATTAGACGAGTGTTTTACTAGCTATTGTGACTAGTTATACACTTGAAAGGATGTGTTAATTTTTTACACATTGTTTTGTGTTATCATATTTAACACATTGGGGCCTATTTTAATGATCTAAGCGCATGGTCTAAAGTGCACGGCGCAAGTGCACTTAAGGTGTGTCCGAATCAACTTTTAACAACGGGAAAAATGGTCTATGCGCCTGGCACGCAGTCTAAAAGGGTTGTTCCTATTTTCGTAATGAGTAATGGCCGTGTTTTGGGCTTGACATGGAGTATGGTTCAAACCAATAAAAATGATGATCAATCAATCAAAATAATGCACACTGATTAAACACTGGAAAAATCTAAAAGGGTTAGTAAACTATATTGCTCATGGTCAATGTTAGCTAATGCATTTACTAATGTTAACAAATACAACCTTATTGTAAAGTGTTCATATTTTTTATAAGAAAGTGTAATGTTTTATGGGGCGGTTTCCCGGACCAGGATTAGCTTAATCCAGGACTAGGCTTTAGTTTAATTAGGAAATATAACTAGTTTGAACAAACATGCCTTACTCAAAACATTACCTGTGTGCATTTTGAGGTAAAACAAAGGGCACTAATGTATTTTAAGATATGTAAGTGCAAGTTGTTTTCAGTTTGGAGAGCTCTTAAAAGTCTTTAAGTCTAGGACTAGTCTAATCCCTGTCCGGGAAACCGCCCTACTGTATTAAATAAATGGTTTCCAAACAATTGCAGTTATTTCAGTAAGGATATTATTTAAATGCATGTGCATCTTTCTCTCTGGGTGTTGTGCAGTTATGTAAACAGGTGTTTTTACACCTGTTTACATAAACAGGTGTTGTATTGATCTGCTATATTGATCAATCACCATTAAGAAATAAAACTAAACTAAACAGTTATTGTAGATTTCATTGATTTTACCAATGTATATATTATTTATGCAACAGTGGGTAGACAATAAAATCTGCCTAATTCTTAAATACAGCATTTTTTTTACATTTGAACATAATTGTTCGACGCAATATTTAACCATGCAATTATATTTAAATCTAAAATATTTTCAGGATTTTTGGGATATTTGTATCACATCTTCTGCCTTTATTTGTATTTCTTTCATGTTAAGTGGATTATGCTTTGACTTGATTTTGAATATCAGTTTAATGAGGAAAAAGAGACCAAAATAAGATGACAGGGAGAATCGGGTCACAGACAAGAAATATTTTAATTAAATATTATGTAAAATGCACTTTGTACAATAAAATGTAAAAACGTGGTCATAAAACATTGAAATAAAATTATGCATGAGCTATACATTTTCCTTACATTTAGTAAAACTGCATGACTTGGACTTAAACACAAAACCAGATTGCAGAACGGATGAAAGTGAACTCACTTCATGTAACCTTGAGCTTTTCTTACTTTCAACGTGACCTTGTCGGCTCCTTCACTCGGCCGAGCTTTGTTGAGCCATCACAAAGCAAATACATTGTACATTCATCATTTCGGCCCATCGTCGACTGCGTTTGCTTCCTGCAGCTAAAGGAAACTTGTGTGCAGATTGCCAAGAGGAAACATCCGTGATTGAATCAGGAGAAGCTGAACACTACTGAACTTTACAACATCGGGAGATTTATGGATCATCGAGAGCAAAGAAAATGACTGTCACATGTGCTGATTTTGGGACTACAACTATAAAAATCAAGTGGCGTGATTTGAGCTATGCTACGTTGTCATGGATTACTTACAAAATGACATTTACAATATAGAACATTTGAATCTCCCTTTTCAATATATGATACAAAAAACTATTTATTTGTTTTTATTCCCTTTCAATGTTCGAGGGAATCGGGTAAAATCAACGTTTAAAAAAGACAAACTGACAAAATAGTCCAAAAAGATGAGGGGTCACAATAATTATTTTTTTATTTTAGTAAAAAATGTTTGTGCTTTTTACACCATTGATCTGAATGGAATAATGAGAGTCATCGTGAAAGTTTGTCATTAAAACAGCAGAAAGGTTCCTCTCAGGAGAATCACTTGAAGCAGTTTTTTTTCTGACATATTTTAATAAACAATATGAACTGATGTATATTTCCATTCTGAATATTTTTCTTTCCTCTTTTCAGTCTTGATCCCTGTAAACACGGTCGAGTTATGTGGCAAAGTCATGGTGGCAGGTAAAAATGACTTTTTACATTCTACAAAAACAAAATTTACAACCACAATTGGATTTCCCCCCATGGGGCGGCAGGACATGCACTTTAGCTACTAATATTATTACAGTCAGGTGACACAAACAATTTATTTGACTATACAACAAACAGTTTTCTTTCAAAAAAGTACTTTTTTTAGATAACTTAAAAATTAATATAAAAATAAACAATGGATTTGACCGCTCCTTGAAATAGCAAATGAACATACAAACAAATAAAATAAACAAAAAACGCATGGAATGCGTAACGAAATGAAACGCGTAGACGATATACAATATATCGATACAAAACATTGAATGTAGGCGTTGATTCTTGGCTAAACCTTCATCGTAATATATATCGGCCATGAAAAACGACACACGTGAGATTGATCAAATAAAATGATGGAAAGCAATATACAAAATTTCAAAGATAAATACAATATTTATAATTGTTATGTTACAAAAAATTCCCTCAGTGACCGCAAGTGTTCGTGTGAAAGTGTTGCAATGTATAAGACCGTTTTACTCCTAACATCAGGAATAAAACTCTGTACTAAATATTTAAGTGATTCTGGAAAATTCAAGACAAGTGTATAAATATTTAGCTACAACTTTGGCAAAATCACAAAAGTCTACAATTGTATAACCACATACAAAACACATTAGGGAGTAAGGAGCTAGAAGGTAAAGGACAACTTTCTGGTACAAGAAACAGACTTCACAGTAGCCTAAGAATGCAATAGTATACAGTGCTAGCAAAAAGTTGAAAAACATTGCAGGTCACACTCGCTTTACAAGAAGCTTTAGCAGTGGAAATATTTTCATTTTTTCATCTTTTTTTGTCTTTTTTTAACCAACAGACAGTGGCGCTTCATTTCTGTTAGTGTGCTTGTCGAAGGCAAGAGAAGAATTTTGCCATATCAAAGTTACAACTACCTACAATAAGTTACAAAGTCCATGTTACGATTTCTTCCTTGCCTTTCCTTCGGATTTATAAATCATATATCTTATATTATTTCCAGTTTATTGGCTCTGTATATATTGGCCCCCTTTATCTTACCACAATCAAAAAAATAAAAACAATGAACAAAAAATAATTAAACAAGAAAATGAATTCACATTATGAAGATGTGCAGAGAAAGCACATCCGTGAAAGAGAAACATTCTTACACATTTTTAGTTCATCAGTGTTTCATCGAATGCCATATCCCACACATAGCAAGAACTAGACATAGCCAAGAAATGTTTATACAAAATAGGTACGTTTTCTTCTTTTTTTTCCCCCTTCGAGATGTGAAAAATGACAAGAGATTCAGTCAATAAAATTAAATAGTTCATGACGAAGCCGCTTGCATGTCAATTTGAATAAAATCTTCGAAACAAAGTGTCTTCTGAATTAGCTGCTGATGGCGAATGGCGACTTCGAGGTGAATCCTCTACGCTCTGTCCCTGTGACGCTTTACGAGGGAAGGGAGTGCAATTTACATGGGCGGGACCACCAGGCCGGACATAGCTGAAAGAAAAAAAAACAAACAACATTTTAGCACGGGAGGTCTCACGACGGGAAGACAAACAAAAACACGACAGTATGTCAGTCAATCGGATTTCACGCGATACTCGGCGCTCGGGGATGTTTGGAAAATGGAGGCTGTTGTTGCGGTCGGGGATTGATGGGGGGAGGGGGGTGGCTAAGTGATTGAGTGAAATGTGCTTCACCAACGAGACGTTCTGGAAAGCCTTCACTTTTTGAAAGAGGAGCTTTCTGACATTTTCAGGAGAAAGCATCCCGGCTCCCACATGTGTGATATTTCTCTTAGCGTTTTGTTAATGGCAAACAGTGGGCCAGACTCCCAGGAGAGAGTCCCTGCTGACAGCCGAGAAACAACACGGTCACTTCTGCTAACGTCACGTAGACCCGCGGTCTCCCTGCCTCAGCCGGCGACCAGACGCCCCTCCGCTCTGCCCAAATTGAAATCTTCGCCTCGCTCCCTCCTGCCATTACCAGAGCCGAGCGGAGGCTGAAAAACCATTTGCATTCCTCTGTCAGGCCGTGTTTTTTTCTATCTCTCCTTATCGTGACATCTAAAGCCGAGATCGGAAGGCCAGACTCCCACCTCTTTGACGTTATGGAGAGCGAACGCAGAGATTGATGTACTCGTTCAGTCCACTCATTTCCGCAATTAGGTGTCTAGTGAAGTGCCGGACTAAAAAAAGCTCTTTGGTCGCTTTCAACTTATTTGTAGGGTCACGGTCGGAGTGTTTTTAAGTTTGCCAAGGCATCTGATGTTGTGGCATTCCTCATTAATTTCTGCAAACCACATATTAATAAGCAGATACATGTAGCGGCATGAACTTTAATTTCTCAGTTCATTAGCTCTAACATTATTAATCTCGGCTGCGCACGCTACGGCTAAAACATGTTTTCAAAGCAAACAACTGGGCCTTGACGACGAGCAAATACGAGTGCACTAAACAGCCGGAGTAAGTCTTTAATTTGCTGAATGACGCTGGCCTGCTGAGACCGTAAGCTATTTCTCTTTCCTTCTTTCTTCTTATAATCACATTCAACCTAATCGCATCTTCTCTTAAGTTTCTCTCCGGCAATGTAGTTCACTGTCAGAAGCATTACGCTAACCTTAACATGTCAGCGGTTCGTTACTATTATATTTCTAGCTCATACAGTAAGTATTACGTTTGTACGATAAGTAAATGCATTCTACAGAAGCCCAGTTAGGGGGTTAAATAATGGATTAGATAACTAGTGAATCATTGCGAGGTTTTGTCTGTTAAATGTTCACTTGGACGCCCGGCCCCTCGAGAACGAAAGTCAAATCTCACGAGACACTTGGCTTCCCTTAATCATTAATGAAAGATAAATAAATCAATGAATAAAACCATACATGCACATGCATTCTACATGCCCGCATGCATAATGCGACCTTGCACTTATTCGTCCATCCGTCCGCCTATCCGGACGCGCGGGTGCATAATTGATGCAGGCGGCCACGCCGGTTAAGCGGACGGGTGGCGTCTCAGAGCGCAATAAATGCGACCCCAACAGGTGAGGCACCTGCAAGGGTTCTGAAGCAGGGATTCGGCTCTCACCTTGAAGTCCATTGCCATTTGCACTGTTGCAAGAAGGAGGTGGAGATGCTTGGGGCCTGACAACTGGAGCAAAGGCGCTTTTTTGTTTCACTGCAGAGATGACATTGGCAGGTGAGAATGAGAAAATGCCGTGTGTACTGCTACAGTTTGAAGAGAGGCTGACCGAAGAGGCTGCCATGGTAGGGCTCGACGGAACTACTGCAACAAAGCAGACATAGTCACCACTCAGAGAGAGTTCACTTCTTACAGACGAAAAGTCAGAGAGCCGGGCCTCGCCTCTTTTTCAAATCATAATCATGGGATGAAAACAAATCATGGTGAAATGATTATGGGAACAAAATTTGGCATTCGTGGAAGTCAACAAATGAGGATATTGAAAAATGGAATGTGGGATGTCCTGCCTTGGCCACTATGCTGGATAATAGGCGTTTTTATCGACTCTGACTGGAAAACATGTTTGGTTTAAGGCGGCTGTTTTTTTTTGTTTTTTTTGTTTTTTGTTCGTGGCCTGCTTGCTTGAGCTGAATTTTTTTTGTAATTCGTTTTTTTTTTTCAATTGGTCGGATTGTCTCGGTTGTTCAGCCTCCAGAGTCACCCCTCCTTTTATCCAGTAACACACATTCCCAAAAGATAACCAAAGAAACAAAATAACACAGGAGTGTGAAACAGAAAGAGAAGCACAGGTGTGGCAGAGAGAGAGAAAGCGGGGTAGGGGGGTCGTAATTACCTTGATACTTACTGCCGTAGGGAGAGTTCGCGGAGGACCCGTTCAGGAAGCCGGGCGAGCTAGGGACGCCCAGGTTAGGCATTCCCGTGTTGCCGTATCCGTTCATGCTGTTGCTGACCGTGTTGTAGTTGGACTGCTGCGGGGTGCTGCTGGGCACGTAACCGCGAGGTGACACGCTGCTCGTGTTGCGACTGTAGCCGACTTGCGGACGAAAAAATATATTTTAATTCATTTATAACCCTTTAGCTACAACGAGGTTGTATTTGTTAAACATTTTTAGCATTTATTAAATGACTCTTCTGTGCATTGAATCCACCTGCATGTACGTAGTGTGTATTCCAGTGTGATTTTTCCCTGTCCTGACCTGAGTGGAGGCAACAATAAAACAGGTGTAAACCTATTATCAGTACACTGGCTAAATGCAGTGTGTTAGATAGCGCTGCGTGTTCTGGCAGGCTGGCAGCGGAGAGATGGGGACCGGGTCAGGCACCTCCTGGGATCTCTGCTATACACAGCCAGCAAAGATAAAGCTGCAACCAGTCTGTGCCATGATTCATACCGCTATCGACTCGCTAATGTTCGCTAATCGTCTCCAGATATGACTCGTTTTTATTTCACAGCCGAATAACTCTGGGTAAATCTTTTAGATATTTTCTATCATATTTGCCTGAAAACTGCTCTGTGTGCATGGCTTAAAGATGATTTTGGGGTGTTTTTAGGAGTCAAGCTAAACATATAAATAAATATAAATATAGAAATAACAGATTTTTGCTCATGGTATCGTACCCCAGTCATTACCTTGCGAGGTCTCCGAGACGTTGACGGCGAGCTGACTGCCGAAAGAGTTGACGCCCATCATGCCGCCGTGCGATGCCGTGTTGGCGAGGGACGGGATCTGGTTGTGGTTACGTGGGACGCTGTAAAGGGCCTCTGCGATATCTGCGGCCCTCTTCAGTATGATCTCCTATCACACAGAAACACAGAGGGTTAGCGTTATATTAAGTGATTAACTGGTAGAGCTTTGCATTAGCAGCGCAAACATCATGGGTTCGATCCCAGGAAACACACATATTGATCAAATGTATGGCTTGAATAAGTCACTTTGGATAAAAGCGCATAAATGTAAACAATGCTAGCCAATAAATTGACCTACAATAATTATTCTTTACATAAAACACAACCCCATTTTTCATCTACAGTTAAACTGGTATAAATGAACAGCATGCATGCAATTGTTTTGCTGTATAGTTGTATTTCAGTCTATCCACCTCTGTGCGTGAAAATAACCTAATGGATCATTTCATCTGAATATGTATTAGACCTCTCAACCATAGCTGCACGGCTCCAGAAATGCACGTTTTGGGGTCAAGTTCAAGGTTATCCTCTTATTTAAATAAACCTGTGCCCAGCCGTGTGCATGTGTTTTGAGCGATTAACTCATCTCTTTACACCAAATGAAATTCATCCAGCTACAGCACAATAGACTGCAGCTTTGAAACATACATGGAAGTGCTGATGTAATTATAGTCGTAGTCGTGCTTTATTAGGACGTGTTTGTACCTGGTTGTTGTGTGGCATCCCGTATAGAGCTTCAACAAGGTCAGCGGCACGCTTTAGCAACACTTCCTGCAACATACAACAAGAATACAACATAAACACCCGATATATTAAACATGCACAATACGACCCGCATGCAGCGTAAAATTAAACGCTCGCAAAGCCGTTTATCTTTGGTCAAAAAGGTGAATTTGAAATTAAAAAGCATAACGTTTTTAATTATATATTATCGAATGCATTATTTTATTTCTTAGTCACATTTCATTTGACTCGGTTACACCGGTGAAGCGGTGTGTAACATAAGCTAAATGAGTCAACATAAGGACTTGTGTTTCAATGACGGCGCCTTTTGGGTATTAAACAAACAAACACCCAAACGCTGCGTTCGCCTGCTAATTCCACACGCCGTAGCTTAGAAGAACAATGAGTCATTTTCCATATCTTAATTAAACTGGCTGAGTCCTCAAAGACAACATCTCACCCCTAATTCACGGGCCAAATTTGCAGAAGAGTTCAATGCCCATTCCTCTTTCTTCAGGACAATAAAGTGAATTAGCTCGGGTTAATCTAGTTCTTTCATAATGACATTAGGAAATTTTTCAATTAACCCTCTTTCTCTGGCTGTTGTAAAGGACTTCATAAACGACTTTTCTCAAGAGCAGGCTGAGAGGCTGTGCCCTGGGACACGAACGCCCGCAACTCGCGCTTATCCCCGCTTGCACGCTTTCCCCCCACTTACAAAACAACAAGGATTAACCTGACGCTTATTTTCTCTTCAAAAAAGCTACCAAATTTCTCTAGAAATTTGCATGGGCTGCTTAATATTTTGTAAAACAGAAAAACTAAAGCTGCTTTTGCAATATGATTCGTCTAAGTTGGACACATAAGCAGGGTGATTTGAAAATATGCCCTCGTAATGGTTTTTCGTACAGTCTCCCGTCTGTTTTGCTTTTTGTCAATTTGAAAGATTTGCATACATAAATTCGTAGCGTGGTCCTTGCAAGTAGAGTCGTGGAGCGTGGAGTGCCTTACATACAGAGCGTGGAGGCTATTTCATTCCACCATGTTGGATCTTTATTTATCAAGATTAATCACGAAGACGTTTTATAAAGACGCACTCCAAACCTGAGACTAACCGGATGAGTGGTTCTTCAAACGGGCATTTACCTCTGAAATTGCAAGCTCTGTTTCATGTTGCATGCATCTAGTTTGCATACAAATAAAGAATTACACTTGTCATTCGGCAGGTAGAATCAATGAAAGGCCCAGCTGTCCCGTTCCTATTTTATCTGGGCCCTGTGCACTCTCGAAAAGCTAGATCCTCATCATCTCGCCCGTCATATCGCAAGAATCCCAATTTGAAGTCCTGCACCCGAAACCAGACCCGGGCGACACCTACTTGAACCTCTTGTCAGTATGGCGGATAGTTTAAGAAAACGACGCCCCCTCTCAGGCCTAATCTGTCATTTGCCGTGAGGTGTCTTTACTAATGAACCGGATTTAGCGCTCCGCCTTGAAGAGCGAGTCGATCTGCATGAGGAGTGCGGAGGAGGCCGTGAATGAGTTTGTTTGGCGGCCTCACGCTGAGAATATGATTAGCGGTGAACGAAAAGCATTTCCATGTAAATTTCAGAGCGCCGGCGTTAAGTGTAATTGACTCCCCTCTTTTTTTCCGCGGCGACATAACAGACTCCGGGTTTGGCCGGAAACTATTTAAGCCAAAACGATCCCTGGGCTTGTTTCGTGACGAATGCGACGACTTATCATTACAAGAGCTCATTGTTCCGAGAATCGTTTAAAGCGAGAACTTGTTATTATCACTCTTGAATATTTTGAGCGGTATATATCACCACTGTTAAAGAAGCCAAGTGAGGTGAGGAGCTTGAGGTGCTAATGTCATTATAAAAGTGTAAAGCAATTATTCTGTTAGTTCTTGCCTGGGGTGATGAATACATTGAGCGCGGGGCCAATACATGTAGCTACCTCGCAAAACCGAGAGAGAGGAGATGAATTTTAATGCATGGGTAATTGCTCGACATGAATGCATTTCTAATAATTTTCTTGTATATTAGATTGAAAGGGAAGCGGAATGGATTGCGTGTTTGCGAGCTGAAACGGGATCGCGAAGACGGAAAGCCTAATGGAAATGATAAATGCGCGAATACGGCCGACAGGTTACCACTATATGATTCGCAATAAAGATTATTTGATGGGACGTAAGTGAAAGTATAGGGCCTAATCAGATTTTCATTCCTGTGTTTGTCTCCATCTTATATGGTGACAAATGGAAGACACTGATTTCAAACAAGGACTAAAAAGACAGAGGATTTGAGGGTCCCTTTAGCAATCTCCCGTCTCATCACATGAGTGACTGCACATATTGCTTTTATACTCCTGCCGTCGTCGTATATAAATGCATTCGGTGGATGCGCCTCCCATCGGATCGAGCTGCACATTTGGATTTAAAATAATGGAGGTTCAATTTGAGCAACTAGTAGTATGAATGTGTTTTACAAAGTATGAGCATTTTGGCATCAATCAAATTAAATAAAAAAGCAAATGAAAGCTGACAGTGTATCTTTAGTATCGGTGGCATGCAGTACCGAATTAATTTGTATCAAGGGGCTTTCTTACTGATGCTGTGCATGAGCGGTCAAGTTTTAGTCAAAATGGCCATTTTGGGAAAATATATCAGTTTGCGTAAAGTAAACGAGTTTAATACTAATAATAAAACTATGTATTTTTCTTGGGAGGAAAAGTAAAGCAATGGTTAATTATTACAAAATACTTTAAAGTTACAGTACATACCATTGCAATTGTTGAATTTAACTGGTTATGACATCATCAACAACAATTTTGGCATTGATCTTAGAATGCATTTAACAGTTTGCATTATTAAAGTGACGTCCAAAGCAACACATGCACGCCATATTGGATTTCTGTCCTGCTACAATCGCCATCAAAGCATGTGCATTTGCAAAGTAAAGTGTGTGCAAGCGAAAGAAAGAAATCCAGGAATCAATATTGGGGTGTATTATCAACTCTACATTGGACTCGAGCAGGCTGAGAGAGTGTGACGCCTTTGCCTTATTGCTAGCACACTGTGTACATCCCTCCCCCAAAACCTCTTATTACGGCGGTCTGTCTCGTGCCCGTATCATCTAATGCAGCCTCTCCTCCCAGACGCTCTGCCTCTCATTGAGAATATGTGTAAGGGTCAATTGCTGCTTTGCGTGGAGCCGGCTGCGACCCGCGAGCGCAATAGAGGTGCAGACGTCTGCGGTAACTATGATGAATCACTTGGCACTTTCATTTACATGCCGCTGAACTTACATTTGGGTCCATTAGAAGCCAAAATCTAATATTTATGTTGTTTATTGAAGCCGCTAGCGTGCTGGCGCATTTTACGCGTTTGTGCACACGCACGTTTTCGTTGCAATTTTTTTTTTAGAAATGGTCAAGCAGGGTGGCATTGAAACTTTTTTGATAATGGATAGTTTAAAGCATTTACCGGAATGAGATTTCCTGTCCAGATATTGGCCTCCGCAGAGACCGAAAGCTAAGTGTAATTGAAACACATCATGTGGCGTAGGGCCGAGTCTTAGGGAATCCTAGCTTGGCGGCGGCTTTTCCAAAGAAGTTAATGATAGAGGCGGCTCCCATGCTGGGCTTTAATAGATATTTGTATGATATCTGTTATTGGGTCTCCGTGGTGGTCAGTTCGCGCCACGAACGAGGCACAAAATAATCTCTTGACGTGTTATTAAGAAAAGCCCTCAGCGCTGCGCCGCTCTCAGATGGGAAATTAGCACGTTTTCTATTAGCCACGAATCCTATCAAAGCCAAATGAGCGAGAAAAGGGACGAATCAAAGAACAGAAAGAGGTCCGATCAGCACGCTTTGTCTTTCATGTCACACATCAAAACAACAGAACTGTGATACGCGTCAACCACATGGGAACTGGATGGTTTGTGGAATTTTAGTGGGAAAAAATAAATAAATGAATCGAAAAGGCCCGGAGAGAGGGCTTGCCCATATTAACGAGTGCAAAGCTCATTTATTAACCTGCTAAGAAGAGGACTTTTAACGGAAAGCTCTGTAAACAAAAGATTAAACTGGATCTGGCTTTGGAAAATGAAAGGAAAACAAGAGCAAAATAATCACACATCTCTGCTTAGATTACAATCGCCACTGCCTACTGGGGTGGAAAAATACTTAATTGAACCATTTCAATGCGGCGAAAGTTTGCGAGAATCCAAACACGTCGGATTGAAAAGCGACGACTGGCCAAAAGAGCTTACGCGTGCTCACTCATCTGGGAGGTGAATCGTTTCCCATTTTGACATTTCTATGATAAATAGCTGTTTCTCTCTCGCACACATACGGTTACTGACCTTGGGCAACCTCTCCGGATCACCTGGATGTCTGGGAATGACCTTCTGCAGTCTCTGGAAGCCGTAGTCAATAGTCGGTTCGTTCAAAGCTGTATACACAAAAACAGGAAACGGCGTCTGTTAACACCCGCTCAGGCGATACAAATAAACAGATTTACGTTTTCATATGCGCCATCATAAATGTTATTACATTCACTCTTGAAATGTATGCACCCATCATGCATTTTATTCTAGATGGCTCTGAGCATTTGAATAAAAGGTAATAATGTGGTTTCGTGGCGGCGTATGATACTCCGTCATGTGGCGTAGCGTAGCGGAGGTGACGTTAATCTATCACCTCTGCTATTTGGAAGAACAAGAGCTATAATTGATCAGATAAATTTAAAGGTGCTACCGGATACATTATGAATGAAGGCACGGTAATACAAACACACACATGCATGCATGAAGCGATCGCGACTGTCAACTCAATGAAGTCTGCATCATTCCCAGTTCCTGAAGCACTCGCTGGATTTATGGGTAGCGGGCGATGATGACATATGTCTGGCTATTGCCTCCCTTCAGATTTATCCCTCTTTCTCACACTCTCTCCATTTTTTCTCGTCCAAAGCAAAGCAGGCCGGAGGAACACTTCATCTTACAGAGCTTTAATAATCTCTGAATGGTTGACTACAAACTGATGTAGGGCGCTATCATTTCACAGCTGTGCTGTGGCTGGCCTCGTGAAATTGCTGGCCACAAATAGTAATTAATCTTTTCTTTCACACGCACGTACCCTCCCTCTCAAATTGGAATTTTGAGTATGAAGTGCTCCGGTTATAAATCAGACAGTGTTGCTCGGTATACAAGTGTATGAATCATAATCTCAACCTGCATACGTTGTGTTTAACGGCTTTAGAGAAGCACGGATCTATTACGACCCTACTTTAGTGAAATAAACATGCAGTCACCCTTTAAACATGCATGATTATTTCTGAAGCACAAATGAAAAGCGGCACCAACATAGTGGGTAAACACTAGGGCTTGTGTTTTTATTTTTTTAAATAATCAATAATATATATATATATATATATATATATATATATATATATATATATATATATTGTAGTTGCATTTACATGTTCAAAATAAAATAAAATAAATAAATAAATAAAAAATATTTTAGTATACTAACAAAGTGTAGTACTGACTATAACATCCTGTATAGTATACTACATTATTTTTCATGTGCAATGGTAACATAAACTGTTATCCATGTTTTTTTGGCATATTTATTACCTTTTTCAAAAGCATGGTTTTACTATAGTAACCATGTTTTTTTTTATCGTGGTAAATGGTTTAGGTATTTTTGTGTGTGTGATCTTGCTGCTAGTGCAAAACTATACCAATTCAGCTACAGAAACATTACCTAAAAAAGTGGGCGGCAATTGCATACAGTAGATCAGCATAAAAATATTATCAGACATGACCGCAGAAGTCACTGCCAGAGATGCATGTGCTTTTTCTTTAAAAGATCAAACTTGTCTGCTCCTCTTACCCAGCACACAGTTTGGCACCATGTGCAACCCACAAAAAGAGGCGATGACAGCTCAGAAAGAAGAAAGATGAACATAAACGACAGCGACTTCCTGGAAATAATTGGTTGACTTTATGATGAAGTGTTACAATTACATGTAAGTGTGGTAGGGGGCGGCAACCCGATCAATTCGATCTGATCAATATCAAGTCGCGGGTTGCGTTTTGGCGTGTGTGTGTACAGTATATGTGTCATCGCATGACAGCAGTGATGCTATTTGACGTGCCATCTTGCATGGCTGGAGACAAAGTAGCGTGCAGGAATCCCAACTAAGATGCCTGCTTGTTAATAAAGCATCGATCGGACGTATTGATTTTACATGACATGGCTTTCACAAGGATGTAGCTCCCTCACGCGCACCTTCACCCATCCGACTCTTCTTCAGACACCACCCCGCCCCCAAGACACGGCTGTAGTGACAGCACTGTCGGACGGGCAGGGCAGATGTAAATGTTTGTATTACAGCACTTCATTACGGACGAATTTAAACGTACGAGGGCATCCATCATTTCTGGGTGGCTGTCCTGTCACTCCCCCCGCCATTTCTTACACCTTGGGTCTCTGATTACACAAATGGATCATGGACTTTGACACAGGGACTCCAGGATATGTATTTGCTCTGGGACATATAGTAAAAGTACAGAGCGATGTTAAATATGGGCAGATTTACAACCGCTCTGATGGCACTTTCACGCAGCACGGCCCCGAGCAGCAACATGTTGTTTTCTGGTCTGACATTGAGGCTTTGCTGATGAAGGAATGTGCACGGTTTGATAAATGTATCAGAAGAGTGGACGCTAAACGCTCTTCAGTTATTGATTTGATGCTAATGCAGTAAAAGAGGTCAGCGAGACCTTCATTAGCACAAGACAGTCGCAGTCAGACCCCAACGATTCTTCACATCAAACACACCAGGAATTATTAACTATAGCTGTGTGAAACGACAAGAGAGGATATACACTGTAAATAAAATGTCAATAAGTCATATTTTTAACATTACTTTAACCTATCAAAGTTAGTTAAGCTGTTAAATCGACTCATCACTAGATTACGAACCTATAGTCACGTAATTTTTTTTATTCTTTTTCGTGATACTGTCACGAATTTCTGCGTTTTTAATGATCGTATCACAAATTTCTGTTTATGTGTCATTGTCACGTATTGGTTACTGAACTGTTTTGTCCTATTTTCTTACCATTGTCACTTCGGTTTATAATTATTTTACATAAAATGACATCCCTACCCAAACCCAACTCTAACCCTAACGCCAGGCGACAATGGTTTAAAAATCAGAAAATATAAAAAATAAATCAGAAAAAATACTATAAACCAATACTTAAAGTGACATCCTAACGCAAACACCAAATCTAACCCTAAACCGAAGCATTAATGCTTTGAAAATAGAAAAAAGCAGTAAGTAACCAATACGTGACAATGACACATAAACAGAAATTCATGATACGATCACGAAAAAACGCGAAAATTCTTTAAAGTATCACGAAAAAGAATAAAAAAATGACGTGAATATAGGTACGTAATTTCATGAGACTGGATAGTAAAATTTATAACGGTAAGCTGAAACTACTTGCATAGCCAAATCAACTAATCTAATTAAATGTAAAAATTTATGGTAGTAACATTTTTTACATTATACCATGGTAATCTACCGAGCCCCTAAGGTGACATTGGAGTAAAAAAATCAAAAGTTTAGTTTCATGTGCTCACGTGAAACTTTCATGTGCTCACGCGAAAACCTTCATGTGCAGAATTTAAAAAAAAAAAAGTTTAGTTTTGCGTGCTCACGTTAAACTATTGCGTGCGCACGTAAAACTATCGCGTTTAGTTTCACGTGCGCACGTGAAAGTTTCACGTGACCACACGATATTTTCACGTGTGCACGCAAAACTAAACTTTATTTAATTTTTGCTCCATGTCCCCTTAGGGGCTCCGTAGTAATCATAGTTTTCTCCCAAAACATCTTATTAATTTATTAGCAGTAGCAACAACTGCAAATAACTTCTAGTGGTGTTGTGTACTGTTTAACTATTATAATTTGGTGGTATATTTTTATAATCCTACTAAACAACAAAACTGTGACTGTTTTGTCACAAGATGATGTATGAAATATTGAGAACAGATTAAACAATTTAAAACAACATATTTCAAAATATTAAACTATTAAACATAATTTCCTATTATGTTATATTCTTATTATGAAAAGAAATCATACAATCAACTGTCCCCTAGACTTTCAGTATGTGGCCCACTAGATCCCAACCCTGAGGCTAAGCCCCTCCCACTGGCCGGCCCCCAGCCCCGGGCTTGGCCAATCAATAGCACTTTCCTGTTTTAGAGCTGGGTAATTATGAGGTGGGGAGAGTAGGTGACCTTTCACCTGTCCCGCATTACTTTGCTGATATTAAGATAAATTGCCCGATTTTGGGTAAACATATGCTGCAATTCAGACTGTCAGCGGCGGTTTGCTCAGGGATAATTTGTATTGATCTCTCCGTTTCTTCCCAATTCTGCTTACTGACCTCACGGATAATGAGAGAAGGAGAGCGTGAGAGAGAGAGAAAGGGACTGAAAATGGTCACTATTGCTTCCCAGCATGTATCTGAAAGCCTGGCGTATGTCAGCGGCGTTTTGCTTAAATCTTTATTTGTCGTCTATTTTCCGTTTGTTTGTCCTATCCATCCGGATTGGTAGAGGGAGGGGGTGCGTTTAGTACTCAAGCATAACTCGAACACGTTAAATCAAATCAAGCTCACGTCTCGTACAGGACTGTTATGATATGAATTATGGAGCCACCCATCTAAAGAGGAAATGTGTTTGCTAATGAGCTTGCATGCTTCTCAGGCCGCATGAATGAACAGAAGGGTTTGCGCTTGATAGATGACAAATCTAAAGCTCCTTGGGCTGGTCATCATGTTTAGTTGTTTTTTTCACCCCTCATTTGTAAAAGAGAATGTTAAGCACAATCTGCCGGGTACTTAACATAAAACAGACTCGGAGTTTGGCGCGAGAGACAGAGTCTGTGTATATACGTGTCGTGTACACGGTTGCCTGCCTGTCTGTGCATGTGCGTCTCCGTATATTTCAAGATTGAGTGCTTTGACCTTGTTCTCGCAGACTGTATATATTGTCATTCTTCAAAACTGACACGCCAGAGTGCCGCAGATACTAAACTGTGACACGTTTTTATTTAGCAATAGTAACGTTACGAGGAAGTGACAGTTTTGCAATATATCACAATAAAATACAAGTGTGCTGATTTGCAAAAACGGAGGAAAGAGCCTTACTTACAAAGTTTACTAGTAAATACATGTACTGTGTTGGTCTGCACATTTATTATTTATATAAATAAATGTAAATGCATGCACATTAAATTGACATTCATTCATAAAATTGCATTTTTGTGCATTATAAAAATCTCTACTTTTTATCAGTATATGTGATCTCTGGGAACCCAACCCATGACCTTTTGCACTGCTAATGCCTTATACCAAATATATACCAAAAATATACCAAATGCATTCAGTTCAAACCTGTTACAGATCTGTGTCGAGTTCAAACGAATTCTTAAAAAAAAATTCTGTACGTGCTTCCACACATCCATTACATCGGATGATTATGATAAGTGTGTATCTTTGGCTCTGGTAATGACTGGAGCTCTGGCTGTTGCTCTATTGCTCTGTCTAATTATCTTTAACTGCTGTGAGCTTATCTCAATCCCTCCTCCATCATAAAAAAAACATTTACCACTTTTGATTTTTGTTAAACTTCTACAAACACAAATCTGATCATGGAAATTCGGGAGTTTGGAGGAGTCTTGGAATAGTTCTGTTTATCTTTGGATTATCAAAGTTTATTACGGGAAAGCAGTTTGTCAGATGTTGTCTTCTGACAACACAAACTACAGAACTCAATAAGGAAATGTCTTTTAACACAGATTGCTCATTCTTTCAAAGCTGAGACAGGGAAATGTGGCAAAAGCAAAACATGAAATCAGAAAGTTTTTGAGCGTAATGGAGAATAATAAAAACAGGAAAGCATTCATTTGTTACAACACAGCTGTAGGATTTTGCTTTAAATGAGGTCAATTTTCATCGCAATTACTGTTGTCTTCCTGCAACTTCCCGACTAAGAGTTTCTCTCTGTTACTGAAAACAGGCCACTTTCATAATTATGATTTCTTTGAACACGTCTGAAATATAATCCCAGTAAAGGAGTGACGCATTTGTTACTGTCAACCGGAGAGAAACCTCAATTAAGGACCACAGATGCTTTTCACGAGGGAAAAATGAAGAAAAACACTTGTGATGTATAGAAATTAAAATCATCCAATCACAGTGCTCAACACAAAGTCACGCCCCTAAATTTGATAATCAATGCACAACACTATTTGGAAGTTTGTACCAACTTAACTGTATCTACTCTCTTTTAAAAAATGTTGGGATATTTTCGACCCAGTATCGGGTCAAAAAGGGACGAACCCAAACGTTGGGTTAAATTAACCCAGAAAACGTTTAGGTTTGACCCAACAGTGGGTTAAAACAACACAGCAAATGTTAAATTATAACCCAAAGGGGTCTCTTTTTGACCCAATGCTGGTTTGAAAATAAGTGCATGTTTGTTATGGGGCTAGACTTACATTAACAGCTAATGCAAAATAAAAAAACATGTTCACTGCAAAAAAAAATGATTTTCAAGAAAAAAAATTCTTAGTATATTTGTCCTGTTTTTAGTAAAAATATCTTAAAATTCTTAAATTATGATGCTTTTTCTTGATGAGCAAAATTACCCAAGAAAATAAGTCTAGTTTTTAGACCAAAAATATCAAATTTAAGTGATTATGTGCATAAAACAAGCAAAAAAATCTGCCAATGGGGTAAGCAATTTTTATTTTTATTTTTACTTGGATTTAGTGTTTAAGAAAAATTTGCACGATTTTTTGCTTACCCCATTGGCACGTTTTGCTCATCAAGAAAAAACATCTTAATTTAAGAATTTTTAGATATTTTTGATGACTATTATAAAAGATGACTATTATACTGACACTCGTCCCGCTGGCTGAACAGTATGAAAGTGATTTTTAAGAATTAAGGTAGAAGAGAAACAAGGATGGACAACTAAAAAGGGAGAAACTAGCTGATGGGTGGCAAGATTTGTCAAATTTAAAGCTTGGTGTGAGAAAAAAAGGGAGAATGAGGGATAAAAACGCAGGGTTTCATGAGAAGAGAGAGAGCCGGGGATTTGACGTGGCGCTAACTTCTTCATTTTATTGCCAGCTGTCTCAAAGGAAACCATTTCATCTCCGAGAAATTCAGATACTCCGGAAATTAAAATTTCAAAGATCTGCGGAGTAAAAAAAAGAGTGTGTGAGGAAAAAAAATCAATGGAGCCGGATCAATGCTCATAGAAATTTCATGAACTTTGAACCGATACAGGCACGATGATGAGAGAGAGGGGGGAGTCGCCGATAAAGTGTCGACAGGACAAGAGAAGCCCACTCGAGCGACCTACACCGTTCATATTTTATTTCCCTGACAGAAATTACATTGCAAGTCTATTTCGGTAACAAGTAAGGTTAAAGAAGACCCATCTATTTCTCAATTTCTTCTTCTTCTGTCAGCATACTGCTCACCACCCATGTGACTCACCTCAGATCTAAAGTCAAACGCAGTACTTTAATAGCTCACCGATATCAAATCGAATTGGATCTACGCCGATCGCAGACGCAAATTAATATTATAAAATGAAGATCGATACATGGACGGGGGGCGGGCGAATCGATGGCCTCTAAATTATTGCTGCATTTTCATCCTCATCCGAGATGAGTTGTGTTTTCCTCCGCCGGTCAATACTTCGCAGCTTCTCTCATTAATCTATAAATAAATTTGGTGATGAATTCAGTGCATGTGGGTTAGGATCGGGTCACAGAGGTGAGGCGAGCGGCAACCGGGAAGATGTTTGAGAACAAGCGGCGAGAGCTCCATCCATCAGAACCAGCTCGGACCACTGGAGCATGACTAATTTCTCTGACTTAGGGAGGACAAACCTATTTAAAGCTGCCGGAGGAAAAAATGAACCCAGCCAAAATAGAAACCAGCAGGGCCAATTATACCCAAATCACCCCAGTGCAAGTCTCTTTGCAGAGAGAGGGTACACTCCACCCGTCCAGCACTTGCAGAGGTTTGCTGATTCTTTTTTGGACCGCTGCTTATTATAGAGTCGTAGCTTGTCACAATATCGCATTAAAAATATCACTACAATCCCCAACGGTGCGACATTGCTCACAATAACGCTGCGGTCTTCTCTGAAGTAATAATATTTTCTAAAGAAAAATTCTCATCTGCTCATCATATCCTCAATTCTTGGTTCTAGTTGAAGTGAGTGGTTCTCATCATTAAAACACACTGTAAATATGCTGGGTTGGATAAAACGCTGGGTTATTACAATTTAAAATGCTGGGTTGTTTCAACACATGGTTGGGTCAAATATGGACTTTGGAGCAAACCAATGACCCAGCAAGCAATTTTGCATTTAAAAGACGTCTAAGAGCCGTCCAAACACAGGGGAGACATTTGGGCGTCTAACCATAGGCCAAAAATAATAAAATAAAATAAATAAACCAAACCCCTTGTAATCACTGTAGACTTTGCTTACATAATTGAGTATCATACATCTCACAAGTTATTTTGGCAAAACCGGCATGTTACCAAATTCAAGTTTATCTTACGCATCGGACTCTATCGGGTCAATAGTTATTTGGAAAATATTAAAAAATGCATACTTTAAGATCGTGCTCTGTAAAGTGTTTGGGGAACGACGTTTGTTGTATTGGATGTGCTGAACAAGAAAATAGAGAGAAAACAACTGCTGGATTGTGTTCAAATATCTCTGTTTACATTTCCTCCCTGCCTCTGATTACTACTGGTAGTGTATGTGTGTGTTTACAGTCCTATCAGATCAAGCTTATGCCCTGCGAGTCAGTGGGTGGAGATGACTGTCTGATGCACAGATAGCACAGTGCAAGTCGGTAACAGATAATTCACTGATACGCCGCCGCGTAGATTTGTTTACCCCCCTCATGCTTAGAGGAGCCATGCACTTCCTTATGAAGTGCACAAGGTTGAACTGCGGGTATTACTATTTACAGTACGTAGAGGGGGCTAAATGTTCCTACGTTTTTAAACACTTGCGTCAGAGGTTAATTGCCTCTAAATGTCCGTAATTAGTCTAATGAAGGCCAATGTTTGGTTCCAGCGTGCAAGCGTGTGCGTGCCAGGATCCGGTCGGGCATCTTTAGCGAGGCAGAGGGTTGAGTGAGTGAAGGGGCGCGATGACCTCTTTGTCCTTTTGTGCTATGATAAATGACCGTTTCCTCCACCGTGCGTTTTGTCAGTTTCGGCGCAGTTGAGTCGATACCTTCACCTTGACAAGGAAACTTTGTGATTTATCGGGACCGCCGGCCAATCAACAGGCCGGGAGCTTGGGGCCCTCGGAGAGCCTGAGAGCGTGCCGTGGTCAAAGTCTCTGGGAGCGGAATGATAGACAAATGGCTCTTGTTAGAAGGGGCTAAAAAATGGGAGGGGCAAAATAGGAAGAACAGAAAAAACAGAAGTCCAAGGCGGTCACGCTGGGTTAAAAGACGAAGCACCCTGTCACGCAGCAGGTTTGGAAATTAGCAAATAATGTTCCCTAGTCCTGATAAATGTGTGATGGCGCTCCCTGGCAAATCATTTTTTAACATTTTGATGCATGTCTACAATCCCATCTGAGGAAAGAAAAAGTTTACTGGCCCTCAAATCCGCCCTGACAAATGAAGGCCGGTAAGTGTGCGATTTCTGTATGAAGTATGGTTCATTTTCGACAATTCTAGTAAATGGGTGTCACTGATTAGGACGAATAGTGTGGAAGGGTGATAGCTCTTCTCTTTTTCCTCTTCTCCGTTCCTCCAGTGAAGCGTTAAGGCCGTGGTCACTGGTGACCGTGCCTAAATAGAAAGCAATAGCTTTGATGCAATTAGAGTGCAACGTTGAGCTTTATTTATGGCTGTTGTCAGTGTTCAAAATCGTTTGTAAAAGCGCTCAGGAGGCCTGCCTCTGTTAAAGCGTCTATTAGTGCCAGAGCGGTCACATACATATATATCTTAATTTATATCTCTCACTTTCCCCTTGTTAGAAGCCAAAGCAGATCATTGCTGCCTGGGAATTTGGGTCATAAAAACGGCGCGTATTCCTGCGCACAAGGCGTGATTCCGATTTGTTTACAAGGAGGTCACGCTTATCTTTCAAAGTGCCTACCAGAAAAGGGCCTTAAAAAGTGTTTGTCAATTCCGACAACAGCTTAGAGAAACATCTGGATGGGCTTTTTAAAACAGCCGGATCAGCTAAACCGAGCATCCGAAAGTCGAGCGTTATTGGCAAAGGGACAAACGCATGCCTGTCCCGCTTTGATTTTTTTCTTCCTTTTTTATGGACCCTTCTGACAAGCTGTTTCATGCCAGGCCTGATCAATGGATAACCAATACGGGTATCAGATGGCCCAGCGGTGGCCATGTGTTAACAAAAGACACGAACGCACAAGGTTAAAGCTTGAGAAAATGTTACAACACACAGTCCTTTAAAGGATACAATGGGATGCACACTCAATAAACCACTGCAATGTCTGCTTTTAAATGAAGACGGTAAGAGCCCGAAGCTGTAAATGGGCTCGCTTACACACACAGTAGATGTGAGTCTTAATGGATGACTTGTATTGAATAACACATTGTTTTAGGCTCTTTCCTGGCAGCTCATAAACTACCGAGACCCTCTCGTGTGTTTGCATAACCTTACGCGATACCGTCATCCCCTCACCAGCGGTCTTCGGTGTGCGAGGGTCTTCGTGGATTTTTGCAGCGTGTTTAATTTCACTGCTGTTTAGCTATGTCAGAGCCAGAGGCGTTGGAGAGGGCTGGAGGACATTAGAAGCTGTTTTCAGAGTCTGGCCAGAGTAATTTGTTTAAAGAGCATTGACCTCGGAGACAGGCGGCTTGTGTTGGCCGTGATGGAGCAGAATTATCGACTCTTAAAGTAGCGCGGTGCTCTGACAGGCGATTGGCATCACATCTGAACGAACACGGGGGACTTTTATCACACCTCGAGCGCCAACACATCACAGCCTACATCACATTAAGTCTAATATCTCAAAGGCTCTTTGGGTAAATCTCGCATGTCATTTTTATATCGAAATCAAATAATAATATGAATTACAGTGTATTTTTTACACTGTAATTGAAATAAATGAAAAAAATGAAGGTTGTTTTTAGTCATTAAGATATTTTGCAATGTGATATTAAACAAAAAGCCCCCACCTTCCCAAATGCTCATTACTGTAATGCAAGAAAAATCTGATAAATCTAATAAAAAATTAATCTGAAAATAAATAAATAAATCAGATTTTTTTCAGATTTATTTATTTATTTTCAAAATTCTTTTTATCAGATTTATTATATTTTTTATTTTCAAATTTATTTATCTGAAAATAAATAAATATATCAGATTTTTTTTCAGATTTAGTTATTTATTTTCAGATTTATTTTTATCAGATTTATTATATTTTTATCAGATTTATTATATTTTTTTATTTTCAGATTTATTTTCATATATATATATATATATATATATATATATATATATATATATATATATATATATATATATATATATATATATATATATAGGACAGTACTGTGC
Source organism: Misgurnus anguillicaudatus (assembly GCF_027580225.2). Taxonomy (NCBI): domain Eukaryota; kingdom Metazoa; phylum Chordata; class Actinopteri; order Cypriniformes; family Cobitidae; genus Misgurnus; species Misgurnus anguillicaudatus. Next base: position 33,495,892 of record NC_073340.2, on the reverse strand, counting down.
AAAAGTCTTAAGTCACTTAGATTTGTTGTTTTTGCAATGATATAGTGATCATACATAATTATTTCTCAGTCTCTTAAATATATGATAAAAATTTTAAACCTAAATGATATTAAATCCTAATTTCTAATTACAACTGAATGACTTCAGGACTTTAGTCTCCTCAAAATAAATAAATAAATAAATTCAAGATGTGTTTAGTGCCAAGAGAGGTCAACACTAAATACTGACTGATGCTTGAAGACGACATTTAGTTTTGAAAATTGTTTTGTTTTTAATTTGTGTACATATTTCCTGTATTTTATGTTTGTATCTTAATTAAAAAAAGAAAAATAAATATGGATGGACATTAAAACTTTGCTAAAACAACAAAGCTGGTGGTGGCCTATATGGATAGATAGATAGATAGATAGATAGATAGATAGATAGATAGATAGATAGACAGACAGACAGACAGACAAATAGATTGATTGATTGATTGATTGATTGATTGATTGATTGATTGATTGATTGATTGATTGATTGATTGCCACAACCACCAGCTTTGTTGTTTAGCAAAGTTTTAATGTCCATCCATATTTATTTTTCAACTTTTTTATTAATATAAATGTATGATTATAAATATGTTTATATATGTTTGTATACAAAATGTGCAGGCTTCTACAGATCATATAAATAATTCAATAATATTAATAACATCACTACAGCAGTAATGCATTACAGTTATGATAATTGTTATGAAAATACCATCACAATGCAAAATTTCTCAATGGCTCTAACCTCATATTAATTCTCATTAATTAATCTTTTGTTTTCCTCTGACCTGAACATGTTTCATGTTTTGTGAGATTCAATATTGCCTAGCGACTCAATACAATATGTCAAGATTATTATATTTTAGTAATAAACTTGTATACAGTGACCGTTTACTCTCGCCCATGCATGGTTATATCACAGCATACATCACTTAACAGATGGCCGTTGCACACTGCTTAGGATCAACCTCATATCTGAGCACTACACCCCTGTGAAACAGAGGCCATAGCACTGCATTTAATTGACTGTGAAGTATGAGATGAGAGAGAGGGTGTGTAACTCAAAGATGAGAGGGTGGTCGGCACCTAAAACGCTCTGTTTAGCCTTTTTGAAAATCATTTTGTAAAATAGCCAGCCATTACACAATTTATCAAACACACACACAGCAACAGCATCTGAACGTTTCTATCATTTCCAGTTCAAAGCATCTGTTTATGAACTAATTACAGACATAAACTCAGCAATTTGTTCCAATCGATTGCACTTACAAGAGTCTAAGAAATGCAGGAAAATATGTTTTAAAAATGAAAAATACCAAGTGGAAGCAAAATGCACTTTAAAATATATATATATTCACAATTACAAGCCAAATTTAACAAAAAAAGAATTAATAAATAGGAAATATGATAGAAATATCACCCAGCTTGTGTACCAACAGCAAGCATTACAAAAACTGAATTCAGTCTACTGTGTGTGTGTTTGACCTGAGGTGAGGTATTATGGGGATTGGAGTTCAGAACATGAGAGGGATGGGGTGTGTAGTCTGTGTCTTCCCTTCTTTAATTTGAGGGGATAATTAACTAAGTCCTCAAGATCTTAGACAGTAATTATATCTCATCGCTGATGAGTAGGAACCAGGATCAGTCATGGAAAACAAACAACAAACATCTCATGAAAGGAGTGACAGAGAAGCTACTACGGCGTCCAGTAAACATTCAGCATATGATAAATGCATGCATTGATACGAAAGACAGACAAATAAATATGCAATATATACATGATGGGCCAGTTTCCCAGGCAGGGTTTATCTTAGTCTCAGACTAAAATGCATGTCTGAGCTGCCTTAATTTAAAAAAAAAACATCTCCTAACATCAGTGCCATTGTTTTGTCCCAAGATGCACCCCAGTATTGTTTTTTGTAAAAATTACTTAAATGTCCTAATATAACTAAGGCCTAGTCCTGGACTAATCTAAACCGCCCCTATAGATTTACAGATTTATAAAAAGTCTGACGCTTTCAAAACATTTCCATGTTAACCATAGTTTCCATCCAAAATACTAGTTAATGCAACCCAAGATACCACAATTTTATTTTGGTCAGAAATGATGGTTACCACAATCATTGTTTAAAGGTCTGATGACGCAGATGTTCTTCAAACATGATTATAAGTGCTGAATCTGACACCAGCTCCCTGTTTTGCACTTATTAGCATTAGCACATGTTTCTTAGCAATGTAGTCCCAAAGTCTCTGTGGCTTTAATGATGGCAGACATTAATGTCTAAGCAGGTCTGGTATTAGCTGGCCTTGTGTTCTCGGGTTTCATTATCTCAGGGGCTCGTTGGCCTCTGCCCTGCCCCTGCTGAGAGGGTTAAATGTGGGAGGGAGAGTCGGCCCATTGCCTCAGTGGGGCTGAGATGGGGAACAGCTGCCTGAGGGGACCAAGGGCCCCTTCCTCACCTCTGTCTCTCTCTCTCTCTCTCTCTCTCTCTCTCTCTCTCTCTCTCTCTCTCTCTCTCTCTCTCTGACATTCCTGAGTGTGAGAGTAATTCCTGATGATTATCTCATTGTCCCACTCAATTTGGGATCAGACACACAGCTTCCAGGTCAAACACGGAGTGACCGCGTCCCCTTCGGTATCAGCAATACCGAGGGAGTGATTACACTCATCTTACCAACAACCAAACCCAAGATCCATGGGGGTGAAAACACAATCGCACCCAAAATGCACACAAAGCACAACCTTGTGCGGTGGTCGCACACACAGGTAAACTGGACAGCAGGAAACAGAAGTGTTTTTGTGTGGAATAGAGCACAGGGTGTGGGGGAAAAGGGGTTGGAGATGTGTTGTCATGGTTTGAGATTAACTGGAGTTGGCAGCTGCCCCCCAACTCCATTGCCCTCCCCAGATGAAGGCGATATAGGGTTACAAGAGAGAAAGTGTGAGAGAGATGTGTTGGAGTTATAACCATCTCTGAAAAGGGACGAACGATACACAAACCAATTGATAGGAATTCAACTCACCTGTATACACAAATCGGCCAGGTGCCCCTTTGCAGAACTGCTTTGACTTGTAGGACAGGGTAACTTCTACGACGCCCGGGATATGTCTTGGAGGGGTCTGCACTCGGATGGCATGGGGTGTTATAAGCTATGAGAGACAAGTAACTCGGTTAGGACCATGCAAACTTCATCAATAATTTTAGATTTCATCAGCTGGTTCCGACTTACTCGCAAACCCTTTAAAAAAAAGTAAACCTAGTCCAAATTTTTCCCCAAGTTAAAATCAGCAAATAGGCCTTGGCTTACAATGAGCTCAGAAAAGGCCAAGGGGCAGGAGCCCTGCTCAAATCATCTCCATATGTGTTTCATTCGCTGCTTTGCCTGGCTGTTCTCCTCCAGCTCGTATGTTCCCCCTCTGAGATATTTCACCCCTAATTGTTCAATTGTTTTGCAAGACCTCACGGTTCGGCGAGGAACGCGGCGGAGGCCTCTGTGGACTTATTGTCGGGCTGTTTAGCATGCAGTTTGTTTATCTAACTCCTTATCTGCTCTTGTGATTAAACTAGGAAAAGAAAAATAATAAAATAGAATAAACAAACACTGATTGGCTCGTCGAGTCTCCTACCGGCAAATCTATGCCAGACAGCTTTATCAACTCATAAAGGAACACACTAACCTGAAGTCTTTATTAGGTTTGAGCTAATTACAACGCAGCTTCTGCACGCCTTTATTTCACTCTTATTTATATGTTTATGTGGCGTGAAATGAACAAAAAGTAAATGTAAAGGCGACAATAAACGGATGACGGCGTAATTGCATTAAACCTGTAGAAGCAGAGCTTCATAAACTGTGTATAATCACAGTTTTCACGGAATCACTTTTTATTGAATCTAATGAAGTTCATTAGAAGGCTGTTATAGAAACAAACGCTTAGGCAAATATCCCGTATGTCATTATCGGGGTTCACGTCGACGTTCCCATTCTTACCTCGCTCCACACCAGCATGGTGCCGAACACGACCTGAAGTCCGTCGAAGAAGTTATCGCCGATGATGATGACGGTGGCTCCGCCGGTGGTCCAGCCTTCGCTGGGGCTAATGGCTTTTATGCACGGGGTAGCTGCTTATAACAGAACACATAACACAACTCTTAGCACCATGCTTTTGTGCAGACATTACATAACACTCAAGTAAAAAAGTGTGAATGATCTGGGCCAAATCTGTAAGTAAGGAGAAAACGCAGACGGCTATACGAAGCTCAAGGGCAAAAATGGATGATACTGACGATTAAGCCCTGTCGATTTATCTGTCCTGCTTTTACAGATCTAAGATCAGTCAATCAAAAGGTTGCAGACCAAAGCACAGGCGACGGGCATGCAAAAAAGAGAGACTTCGATTTTTCATGCACCCGCTAATTGGGTCGGGCCTTTTTATCCGCAAACTTCGCCTTTGGTTTAAAAACTTCCAACCTCCTCTTCTCTTCCAACCTTTCATCTCCCCGTGGCTCTTATCATTCGGTAATGAGTGCTTTTCGCCTTTTCGGGTCTGTAAAATGAGATTATAAGGGAAATGAGGCAGCGTTCACGAGTTTAAGATTCAAACCGGCTAGCCGTCATGCTAATGGTGGCACACGCATAGAGAAAATGAGGTCGTGCCTCTGACCCCGCCTTTGTCGTGAACTTAGCCAATGGCTCATTAGCATACATTATTGTACTGCCCCCCTTGCCCCCGTGGAGTCGAGTGGTGCTATCACAGTAGTACGCGGTCGGAGGCCCAGGGCGACTCGACCCCCTGTTAGCGTCTTAGCGCCGTGTGCTTTGATCAGATTTTCCTTTTTACTGTGTTGACTCTGTTCCGCCGGCCCCCTCGATAGCACATCTTCAATAATAACTCCGGTGGAGAGAGAGCGTGGATGCTAAAACAACAGTAGCCCTTCACCTTCAGCTGTTTTCATTGTATTTTACCACTTATGTTCCCTTTTTTTCTTTTTCAAGGGGCAAACAATGGCTTTTAGATTTTAAAGGTTATTAATAATGCACAGATGCTTGGCCTCTTTGGAAAACCTCTCCGCTTAGAATCGTTCCCCTCCATTAAAAGCGCATGACATCATTTTCATCAACCCACAAGCTCTGACATCATTTATCACCAAAAATATTGAGTACTTATGTCAATACTAATGCTGCTGTAATAGGCCTGATTTTTGTTACATGTATATAATTGGACTTGGAATAGTACTACCAATAAAGAAAGATGCTGACGTGCAAAACTTATAAATGGTAGGCATAGTGTGGCAAAATGGTTGCCAATATGTTTTGGCTTTTAGGGATTGTCTCTATGATATTCTGGTCCCTAGATACTGCCTGGCTCAATGGGAATTTTGGCAGGTTTCATTATGTGCCACAAGTTTGATACTCCGGTTTAACCCTAAAGATGAGCATCAGCAATAGTGATGCTTGCCTTACAACAAGGCAATAAATAATAAATTGTGCATTGCCATTACACAAGGTGAGTCTGTGAGGTTAAGCCCTTGTGTGAGCAGGTCTGTCTGTCTATCCAGCCCTAGTTAATCAACATTAGGTATTGTTGTGTAGTACAGCCCAGACAAGGCAGCTCTCTTTGTTTGCCTTAATGTTGGACTAGTGGAGGTTATATTTACTCATTCCCCTCGGCTCCCAGAACGCCAGAAGCCCCGAGCTTGCGCGCACGCACGCGGGGAGCTTGCCCTTAACTAGAGCTGTTGACTTCATGCTAATAAGTTCGTACAAATTTTCATTTCTGAGGCTCGGGAATGACATTTGCTTTTCTTAATTGCAGGCAGAGCGTTTGAAAGAGGATCAAGTCTCCAAAGACAGACACGACTCCTCAAAGGGACTGACCTTCATCAGCGCAACCAATTATAGCAAATCATTCACCAAAAATTACAGTAAACAAATTTACTTTGTGTAGGTGAATGGTAGGGAAAGGGGGGAGCGTTGAAGAAAAACACGCAAGGTGCGAACGGGCCCACGAGAGAGGGGCGGTCTGGCAGCTGCGGCCTGAGATCACCATGCATTGCCTCGGAATTCGCAACGCTCCCCCCCGTCCCGGAGAGCGGGCTGCCAGGCCGCTCCCCCTCTGCCGCTGAGCATTTGCATACATTCTGCGTGAATATAGAGAGGGAACATGTGTTGAATGGAAAGCATAAAGGAGTGAATTACACAGCCTGTGTTCGTCAGCTAATGATATACGTGCGAAATGCACTCAAGCAGATGATGGAAATTGGAGAAAGCAGACATGCTCTATGGCAGCCTGGAGAGGCCAAGTTCAACACTCCACTAGGAAGTGACGGTCAGGAACGTGTTTTAACAAGCGAGAACAATTTAGGTGGCGATATGGCTCTCTGGCTACGTACAGAATAGCATACTAACATTACATACAGCTACATTTACTTTATAGATTTATGCATTTTATCTGAAGCAACTTAATGTATGTCATGGATTGAACCTATGAACGTTGTTTTGCTAACGTGTTGCAAAATCTGCATCCCACATTTCATCCCCCAAATAGTATCTTAGTTGAAGCACATGTTTAATTGAATGAAGTTAAAAAGTTAAAACCAATGTGCAATTATTAAATCAATGCAAATTGATTGTTGTACACATGTTGATTTGCATGCATGCACGTGCAGAATTACTCCCCGTCAAAAATCGTGTGGCATCCACCACAGTTCTTTACGCTCACAGAAATCGCTGGCTTTGTTTCCAAAGGCTTCCTCGGCCTCGAGTGGACGGTCAACAAGGAAGAGAGCATGCGCATGTGCGCGCCGGTTTTCCCGTGTGTATTGTCTAAAGAAACACCACGTCGCCTCGGCGTGAAGCTTTAATCAGACTTGAATCGTCTTCCATGGCAACATGGCGGCCGGCGTGTTTGTCACCTTCTTACTTGCACGCCCCAATATTGAGGCACTCTAACAGGTCCCATCCTGCCTGCTGCAACCTTCCTTTGTTCCAGCGCGTAAAATGTCTTGTAATTGTGCAAGGGATGTCCAGATGGCAGGCTGATCCCAGCGCTGATGGGATTAGAGCTCTTACCTCACGTCGGCCCATCTGTCCTCTCTAACTGGCTACTGCCTCACAGACGCTGGCCGCTCGTCTTTATTGCATAAACCTAACAACATTACCGCCACTTGGTATGCAAATCAAGCTGGAGCTGTAGGCCCAGAACCAGAAGGGGTGTGTGTGCGGAGCGAGAGAGACGCTTTTCGGCTTTCACTAAACGTCTTTCTCTTTACCAACCGGAGTTGGTAGATTTCCTTGCTTTTGTACATTTAATGCTAGACGGCATTGACGTTGCGTGCTTAAAATTGGCGAATGTTGCTCGGTGCGTGTTAACCATGGGGGGGTTGCCGATTGTGTATGTTGTGTCTGGCTATGCGCAGATGGGGCCGTTTGGATGGCGAATATGTGCACACGCTCTCGCTCGTGCATCTGTGTGAATTTTTACATATGTTTCCGCACGCCGTATCTAAATGGAGCTAATGCAAAAGAAACCCTCCTATAGTGCGGCCTCTCTCTCTCTCTCAGGTTTTATTCTCCAGCTGTAAATAATGAAAGGGGCTCATGTGCTCGGAGAGCAAGACGTCGGTCCATCGGCCTGGGCGAGAGGGAATTACTTTAAGCTGAAGATCAGAGGGCAGAGTAAATTCACTGTCCGGGAAAATTCGCCCCGAATTAGATGATTAGATAAAACAGTAAGAGGAAAGGGGAAACGAAAGACCACCTCCGCTGGTCTCTTTCTGGCTTTTGAGCTATCTCACCCAGCATTTATCACTTCCAAGAATGTGTTTCTAATGCAAACCACCCTGTTTCTGCAGCACAGGGTTGGAATTGACCGTAAATACGGATGAATTTATATTTTACGACTATATTATTATGTACATGTGTGCATGCTGTTCCACACAAGGATGGAAAAGAGATGACATGTGGAGCTTTTTTTCTCAGTAAATGCGTCTCCTAAAAGTCAAACTGAGCCAACAGATAAGTCTTAAACATTCTGTCGAGTTATTAAACACTAAGTTTGAAGCTGAGCGTTCTGCGACTGCTCTTTCTTGTCAATTTAACAGCCCCCTGTTCACCTTTAAAGGGGCAGATATTAGAAAGGTAGCTGTAATATTCGCCATGGCCCAAATTTGCCATCAGGGGCGGGTGAAACAGCAGGTACCTAAGTGGTGAGGGGGTGTATGTGTGTGTGTACGCAGACGGTGGGTTATTAAGGAGGAGGTGAGCTTTTAAAACAGTCGGAAATTTAAAAGCTTTGTCAGAAATACCTGCAGCACTTGTTACAGTCCTGTCAGAGATCACAGCGAGAACGAATGAATTCGGTCACATCATCTCTAACCTAAATACCTAATAACAGACTCAGAATCTGTATTCAATTTTATTCCATTTAAATTATTATCTTATAGTATATATATACGATACAGTAGTTTGTACTGATTATACAATTTATTATGAGAATTATGGTTACACTTTACAATAAGGTTGTATTTGTTAACATTAGTTAATGCATTGCTAACATGAAATAAAAATAAACAATACTTCTACAGAATTTATTCATCTTATATTTATTTGCGAATAGTTTTTTTTTATGAAAAAGTTATTAATGCATGAACTAACATGATTGTATTGGAATTAACAAACAGGGTTTGGGTCATGGAATTTATGGAATATCATGGAATTTTAAAAGGTCTTTCCAGACATTGAAAGTCAGGGAATTTTATATTTTTTGTCCAAGTCATGGAATATCAGGGATTTTTGTTGTTGCTTTAAATGTTAGTTTCCAATTATCCAAATTTAATCCACGTGTGTAAATTTTAGCGAATTGCAACAAACAGCTCAGTCCACTGCTCACCTCTTGCTTTTGAAACACATAGAGAAGCTACGGTAGCCACCACCGGACAAACATGTCATCGTCGGAGACAACTTAGTAAAAAAATTGTCCGTTAAGGGCTTCTGTAGAAAAATGGTTGCACAAAATGGCGACTTCCATGTAAGGGGACCCTCGGTGTATGTAGATAAAAAGGTCTTGTTCTAAGGTAATAAACACATAACAGTTCATTATGAAAAGTCTTTGTATACCCCTGATAATATAGTTTTGTATATTATTTTGCTTTTCTGTCAAGAGATCCTTCTACAAATTACACACTGCACCTTTAACTTGTGACGTGAAGAATAATATAATTTCACTGACATTTTAATTTGGAGTGGGAACCCTGAACATGTTGAAAAACTATATTACTCATTGTTAGTTCATATAAGCTAATGCATTAATGTTAAAAAGTGTTAACAGGTTAAAATGTCTTACTACTTTTTACATACTTTCTCTATACGTTCTACCACATTTAAAGTATGATCTATGAAATCAAAGCCCCCATAAACTCGAACGCTTGTAAATGCAGTAACGGAGGCTTAGATAAAGGTTTCATATAAAAAGCGCTGTGTAAAGCAGCAGTGTTTGGGTTGGATCCGTGTTTTTTCTTTCATTCTGTCTTTGGGTCTCATGGGACGGAGGCAGAAGAGGGGAGAGGACTCAACCTTCTTAATTGCTCTCCTAATTAAAGGCGGTTGCTAAGGAAAACACACCTACTATCAAGCGACTACAGCCAAGAGACAAACAATAAGTCAGGATAGCAAACACTTCAACGCTCAGGGCACAAACCTTCAATTACGACGCGCCTATTAATGCGAGAACCCGAGAAATAAAAACAAATATTTTTGCGGGTTTTGCGGGGAATTGACACGCTTTCTCTTGCATCATTAAATATTACTGCTGCTTCGGTTGATATGGTAATTACGGACTGATTAAGACAAAGAAAATACCAATGTTGTGTGTTTTTAAATGAGCAGAGATTATGTTGTGTTTTAATGATTGCTTAACCCAAAGATTTGAGTAGTGAGGAGTACTGAGTAATCGAAATTAAACCTTTAAATAGGCAACAGTATCTGAACTGCTGACTTGCTCTATGTCTAAAAAGCTATAAACTTACTATGGCATGCAAAGTAAAAAATTGGATAACCTATTAAGCGTGTGTTAAACAAAGCTGAGAGTACTAAATATTTAATAAAGACAATGTTGGATCTTAAGATGCATAGAAAGATGATGACTTACGAAACATTTAACAAAATGTGGCCCAAAATCATTCACAAAAAATACAATATTAAAATAATAATTAATATACACATTTATTAAAGCAGAAGTCTAACTTAAAATTCTATTTAGTCAATACACTCTCAGATAAAAGTACATACTGTAAAGGTACCTAAAAGGTGCATATTGGTACAAAATAAGGTACATACTTGAATCTCAAAGGTACCAGTGACAACGTTTGTACCTTTTTCTAAGAGTGTAGAAAAGGTGAATGAATGTTTTCTAAAAGGTGACTTCTCTGTGTTCCTACTAAAGCTTTGTGCTATTCATGTGTCAGCATGAATATAAGGAGTCGATGGGGATGATTAAAAAAAATAAAAATTAGCTAAAATGATGGGAAAGCGGAAAGACAGAGGAAAAGAGAGCTCTACAAATAATAGTGTCATGGGAAATGTGCCTACCATTGTCCAGATAAGGAGTGGCCGTACCTTCTGAGGGGTCTAGACGGCGGGCTCTTCGGCCGTGTTTTGAGTTGTTGTGGACGAACATGTTGTCCGACACGGCCAACACGTGACCGTCCACGTTAACTGTTGTCGATACAACGACCTGTGGGAAAACAGAAAGATGTTTAAATCTTTTCATTGGAATATATTAAATGCATGCAAATATTGAGTTAGTATATTTTGAATACATATTTTTATGCAATGTTTCCGAATGTGTCCAACAACTTTAAAAGATTTGCTATAAATGCTATGCATCTTGTTGTGATAAATCTTGATGTTTCATTAGTAAAAACTTGGATTTGGCATTATCCGGCCCTCGTAACTAAATGAATTGTTCAGCGTCCAAAAAGCATTGGGTCTGTTAATGACCAGAGGCCAGAAAACACAAACCCATCAGAGGGTTTCTGTAGGGTCTTTATCAAAAACCATGGCTCTTTTTACGGCTACCCTTTTGTTGTCCATCTTATTGACTAGAAGAGGAACACAAAAGGCTTTTGGCCCGTGGTGTTGACTCAACATGAGTACAGTTAGCAGATGAACCCAAAGCGTCTCTGATCAGTGTGGCCCTTTGGAGACACACAACACACGCCTGATTCATGGCTCTGTTTCATTTGTCTCCTCCATACCATACGCCGAAAACCTTGCGACCACTCCGTACCTTCGAAACAATAACCACAAACACATTTGCTTCTCTGGAGCTTGAACCTGTGCCCACTGTTTATTTTCCAAGCCGAGCGGGAGGGAGAAGTTGTTCGTTTTTGCAGTCTTTCCGGGTTTGGTGGAACAACTCCCCGCGGGCTTCACGTTATTAAAACAATAAGTTATATCACTCTAATCCGAAAAAGAGTCTGTTTTCACACCTTGAGCAACAAAAGAAGACGAGAGCCGTTCGTGTACGCTGGCACGCTGTTTGACTATAAATGACCATGCCAGAAACTGCACGGGCTACCAGAGCTAGGATCAAATCTGCTTAGCACGTTCTTAATAAAGTGCCGTACTTAAAATAATTTAATTAGTTGGAAAATTTGACATGTTTGGGTCTCACAAAATGACTTTAATATGGGCACATAATAATCTACTGACATAACCAACTTTGTTAACTTTAATGCTAACACTTTACAATAGGGTTGTATTTGTTAACATGCGTTAATGCATAGCTAACATGAACTAACAATATTTCTACAGCATTTATTAATCTTAGTTTGTTAACATGAACAATTGCACTGGCATTAACTAACATTAAAAAAGATTTATAAAACTATATTGCTCATGTAAGCTAATGCATTTACTAATGTTAACAAATACAAGCTTCTTGGAGTGGCTCATGGCAATTCGTACGTATTTTACAGGGTGGCTAATTCGTATTTGTATGTCCACATTCGTACATTTTTGTATGATTTGCATTTGCCCCGTGATGTTGTGGTTAGGGGTGGGGTTTCATTATTGTTTTTATAATAATAATATGTTTTTGTACGATTCACCTTTTCGAATTATCCAACTCTTGCTCATGAGATCAGGCTGGTAATGTACTGTATATATGTCACAAAATCAATTCCTTTTGATATTTTTTTCACAAATGGAGTACATTTCTTCTTGGTGTCAAACATAAAATCACATTCACTTAATGGAGGTAGATTATTTTTGTCTTATTTTAGCTCAATAGGTCGGATATTTCTTTCTCCAAGAAATATTCAACTCTATATAAAGCGCATTTAATTTCTCATTCGAAGAATATAATTAACCTTTGTAACAACGAGAGCCTTCGTTTCCTATTTAAAGGAGACACTTGGGCGGTAACACGAGTGCGTGTTAGATAAAGGACGAGAGGTTTGTCTGAGAAGAGGACCAGCCAAGCCCTTGTCAATCAAACACAGGCCTCCATTTTGAAGCGTTTGGGCTTTGACAAAAGGCTACAATTAGTGTTTAATCTGCCACTTAAAGTGAACAGAAGAGAGAGAGAGTCTCTCATCTACTCTATCGGCCATTAGCAGTCTCTCAAACGCAGCCTCCGGCCCGAGGATCGCTAGCTCAACACATTACATTGATCTATAGATTTATTGATGAGCTGTTTTATCATATTAGTTGCAGACTGAGATGGGGGGGGGGGGGGTTGGGGGGAGAGCGACAGACCCTCAAAAGAAAAAAGAGAATTTGAGAAGAGCCTCTCTGCAGGGAATAAGGGGCTTTTCTTTGTTTTTGTTGATGTGTTTACTAAAGAGGGCTTCACATACAGTTGCATTTAGAGAATGAGGATCATTTAGCATCTGAATGAGGAGAGGGGTTGAAAGGGTTTGGCTGGGTGGGATGGGGGTCCAGGGTGGAAATTGAGGAGTTACTGATCTGATTATTATTATTTATTTATTTTTAGAAATGAGTTAGAAATGAGGACTGTCTACACAAACCCTAAAATGCAAGCAGTGAAAAACTTCTGTAATAAATGAAAAAAAAAAACTCTGAATATCAGAAAACAGTTTGTAGAGGTTGTTTCTCAGCATTGTTTCAAACAAAAATAAAAAAATATTTCTGTGCATGTAGTTTTTTGCAAAATGCATATTTAGTGTGAATAGGCCATTAAAGATTAAAACAATGTTTGGCATTTATTTATTTTTAAAAAACACCTTGCATCTTGAGTTTTCAAGTTCACTGAGTTTTCATAAATGCATTAAAATCTATAAATGATCATTATTTCTTTAAATTTTGTCTTTGGTGTTAACAGGACTCAAACAATGTTTTCTTCAGTGCTATAACAAAAAAATTGTTAAAATAAAAGCGGAAAATAGAGTAAGTCAGAGAGGAGATATGGAATAGCAAATGGGAAAGGACAGAGACCCCAAAAGCATGAACTTGCCATGAGATTGTGGAAAAAGAAGATGAGTGAAATTTATTCTGGAGGTGGCATTTAGCTTAGCAGAGCAGAGTTTAAGGGTTACCGCTTCAGGAAAGATGTCTTGTTAATGGACTCTGCTCACAGACTGACAGACATCTCCACTTTGGCCCATTTGTCTCTGAGACTGAACGTTAGTGGTTTTGGTTCAAGGCATCTTCTGATATTTCTAAAGTAGCGATGCCATTGTAAGCTCTCCCTGTGGTGTTGTTTAAATGATTTTTAAATAAAACACGGCATGCAGAAGGAAACAGTAATGTTTTGGTTTGAAACGGTAATGTTTTGGGGAGATAGACACCACAGGCAGGCAGTTCATCCAAACACTTAGGTAGAAGTGTAGAGAGTGCTGAATGGAGGTTCGAGTGGGATTATTATGGCTCTCTCCACACACACGCACACACCTCCTCAAGGTGGTAAGGCAGGAGAAGTGTAAATAGGTTGAAAACCCAGACATGCTGTTACAGTGAGAGAAAGAGGTCCGGTCACTTTATCGTAGGTAGACACATCTGCCGTGACGGATGTTTCTTTTAGTGGCAGTGGAGACAGAAAGGACGCTTCCTCTCACGCCGGCTCTGACCTTCTGCTCTGGACTCATGGATCAATATGACTGAGGACGCTTGACGTTTCAAAGCATGAAAAATGAAAGTTTTGCGAGTGCCACCACTACTGCCGGCTGCTCGACAATACATCTATATAACCACAAGTATATAAACACTCCTGAGATGCAATGGGTTAAGAAGAGCTGTCACACACTTTAATGAAGCCCAAGGCTGTGGCCTTTCTCCCTACTGTATCTTTATACACCTGCTGTGATTGGCTGATACCACCTAGTGGATGGATGGGGATAGATGGATGGATGGATGGATGGATACATGAATGGACGGATAGATTGATGGATGGATGGATAGAAGGATGGATACATGGATGGACGGATGGATAGAAGGATGGATAGATAGATTATTAAGGATGTGGCCTTTCTCCCTTCTGTTGCTTTTTAAAGAGCTGCTGTGATTGGCTGATACCACCTAGTGGGATGGATGGGTGGGTGGATGGATGGACGGAAGGATGGACAGAAAGTTTATTAAAGATGTGGCCTTTCTCCCTTTTGTATCTTTTTAAACAGCTGCTGTGATTGGCTGATACCACCTAGTGGATGGGTGGGGATAGATAGATAGATAGATGGATGGATAGAAGGATGGATACATGGATGGACGGATAGATGGATGGATGGATAGAAGGATGGATAGACAGATTATTAAGGATAAGGCCTTTCTCCCTTCTGTTGCTTTTTAAACAGCTGTTGTGATTGGCTGATACCACCTAGTGGGATGGATGAATGGACAGAAGAATAGATGGATGGATGGACGGAAGGATGGATAGATAGTTTATTAAAGATGTGGCCTTTCTCCCTTCTGTATCTTTTTAAACTGCTGCTGTGATTGGCTGATACCACCTAGTGGGATGGGTGGATGGGTGGGTGGATGGATAGATAGATAGATGGATCGACGGATAGATGGATGAATAGAAGGATAGATGGATAAAAGGATGGGTACAAGGAAGGATGGATTCAAGGAAGGATGGATAGATAGATAGATAGATAGATAGATAGATAGATAGATAGATAGATAGATAGATAGATAGATAGATAGATAGATAGGTAGGAAGGTAGGAAGGTAGGAAGGTAGGTAGGAAGGTAGGTAGGTAGGTAGGTAGATAGATAGATGCTTAAGGACATGTCCTTTCTCCCTACAGTATCTTTAAACACCTGCTGTGATTGGCTGATACCACTTAGTGGGATGGATGGATGAATATTGGGCCAAGTATTTGGAATTTGCTCCAGCCTGGATCTTGATTTGGTCATGGGAGTCAGTTTAGCTACATCCATAAAGTAAAACACCATACTTGTCTGTTTTTAACATTACACTAGATGTGTGTGTGGAAAGAAAGAAGGAAAACATTACCTGGAATCTGCGCATGTCTCGTGGGTTTCCTGCATTCTTGAGACAGTTCTGATTACACTTTAGGAAGAATTTCAAAAAGAATCTGAAAGAGAATAAACAGAACAGGAAAACTCCATGTTAGACAATCGATCCGGCACAAAACCGCCTCGGCTGGGGCGAAAACTCACAGCGAAGAAATCGATACCGCAACAAAACACAGATACACCCTTCACAGCGGTGCAGACCAGAGTCCAAACGCTCACGTATAAGAACACAAAAGCGTGATCACACAGACATCTGGACTCACCTTGTATCTAAATAATTCCCATCAGGGTAATGATCATTAGTGTTTTGTTCCTCACCCTCCCACGACCTCCCTGTCTCTCTGTTTTTCAGTCTGTCCATGTGGCTGACGCATCCAAATCCCACAGTTCCCCACAGAACCCATCTGCCCGTCACTGACAGGAAGTCGGTTAATATTCGGCCCCCCTCTTTCTTTCCCTGTTCTACCCTGTAATTAAGGCCTAACGTGCTCAATGGGGAGGTAAAGCAGCACACCTGAGCCCTGCTCATCACAGACGACCAGAGAGCCGACTAGGAGACCTAACAAGGTGAGAGCCGGCCGCAAACTTACACTTCTGTTAGACAATTAGACACACCCAAGCACCAGGACAACAGCACCCGGTAATTATTGAGCAAATTACTAACTGCATAATCTGTTCGGCAAATGTCATGTGCACGTGAGAGTCAAACAGGGTCCCATCGGACGTGCACAAACACACACACACCTACCAGATTTGAAATCTGGTGTTGTGA
This sequence comes from Misgurnus anguillicaudatus, assembly GCF_027580225.2. Taxonomy (NCBI): domain Eukaryota; kingdom Metazoa; phylum Chordata; class Actinopteri; order Cypriniformes; family Cobitidae; genus Misgurnus; species Misgurnus anguillicaudatus. The sequence continues at coordinate 33,479,591 of NC_073340.2, read as the reverse complement.
AGAGGTGAAGTCTTATTATTGAGACCATTGAAGAGTCACACTCGAGGGGTGACAAGTAGGAAGACAGATAAGAAGCTCATACAGATGGTGCATCATGGGAAACAGATGGAGAACTTGAAAGGAGTCCACCTTACAGTTTAAAGACCCATACACTGTTTAGATAGAGATATTGCTTGGGTTCGGTATTGATAAGCCAACTTCAAGTCTTTCCGAATTCAAGTATTGGAACTTGACTTATATATTGCCATATATACTATGTCATCCTCAGCCCAGCAGGTGGGAAAATTAGTATTTGTATATGGATGTCCATGTATATCAATATTTACCCCAGAACTCCACCCGAGAGGGCAGAACGGACCCGTAAAGGTCCCTCGTTCTTTCCTGCACGTCACGATGTCATGCATTGCAGATTGCGTTCGCTGTTGAGTTAACACATGTATTTCACTAGGTAAACAGCGTGTGCATGCGGGTTGAAGTCACTTATTCGGACGCTCCGAAGGGACCGCGAGCCGAGCAATACATCACTGTGTGAAATGACATCTGCAACCCTGAACCCTCTCCACTTCCAATTCTCATTTATATACAGTCGCCCTTTCCTCGCGACGGGGCGGGAATGTTGAGGATCGAGACAGATTGAGAAAAAGTAGGAGAAAGAAGATGCCCCGGAGGTGGCCTTGCTAGTTTCAGAAATGTTTTAGCGACGGACATCAATAAAAAATGAATTTCAACATCATCGGGGCGGGGGGTGTAAAGAAAGATAGCCCTCATAACGCCCAGAAGAGGACAAGAATGGGTGTTTGTCGTCATTAGAACATTAGCTTTAATTGTGTACAGTGTGCGTATGGTGGATGTTGGACAGGCCATTATCAGAATGAGTATTACGAGGTGTAATTCGCGGCCCCTGTTTTTATTTCCCCGTAGAGCTGTAATGTTTCACAGCAGGTATCAGAGTAAATCAAGCCTGAAATATAGCCTTTATTTACCTCTATCTCTCTCTCGCTCTCGTTTCAATCGCTGTATAGCTGCCAACAAATGGCTTCATACACATGTACACAGGTGTTAACTTAAAGATTATTGTGGGGTGCACCTATAGAAAGCATAAAAATAGAAGCCACAAAAACGCCAATATTTTGTTGTGCCTCCATAGGAGCTCTTATCCTTTTTATTAAAGACTATTTTTGCTTAACTTTCTGAATATATCAATATAGAGGCTATTAAAGTTATTTTAAGTCATTAAAGCTATTAAGTTTATTAAAAAATATAACTTTGGTGCTCACAAGAGAGCCCAAATAAAAAAGCAACCCGTATACACTAATATACCAATACACTCACAATTATTGTCAGAGGAAATCAAATTAAATTAAATTAAATTCAATTCACAATGAATGAAATGGCACAGTGTTATCACCAACAGGCTAATGTGTAGACGTATTAAAAACAGACACACACACTCTCTAAACATCGCCTCATTAAGACCCCGTTCATCGTCCACGCGCTCGCTCAGGGTCTGTTTACCTCCGAGTTTGATGAAGTGAATTTCTGAACTGAATCATATTCAGCTGCTGTCCGCAACATCTCCGTAATTTCGGCTGAATTAGGAGCCGTTTCGCTTCTGCGCGGGGATCGAGTAAATTAGTCCTTTGTGAAAAGGCGAGCAATTACGTCCATGCGCTTCTCTCTCCCATTCTTGCTCGGTCTAAATAGCTCCGGAACTTTGCGGCGATGTTCGGGACCGTCGGAAATAAAGAAGGCAGTTAAATAGTCATTTAATGGAATATCAAGGCGAACGCGGCATTAGATGCTGGCAACGGAGAGCGAGGCGGAGAAGAAAAAAAATTAACTGCAATTATGTTTGATTAAAGCTATCCTTCTCAATAATCAGCATTTGTGACAGGACACGGGACTCTAGTGGCCTTTGGGTGCCATGGAGATGTTGAGCAATATTAAGGCCAATAAAGGGATATTAGCATAGCTAATTATGGAAGAGCTGTAGCAGGGAAAGCGGACCTCTGTGTATTGTAACGCTCGAAATAATTGGCCTGGGCAGTTATCAATTACAGGAGACACGAATTCGGTTTGTCAGAGGGAAAAAAAACGAGCAGACGTGTTTAATTTCACGTCGGAGACCCTCCTCGCTTCGCTTTTGTTCTTAACCGGAGGCGATCGCTCTGCTCTATCTTCCGCAGCAACTTTGTTTTAAAATGATCAGGAGTAATTAATAAAACCTGTCCTTCACCGCTCTACATCTGACCAGAGGGGCCGAGTTCTTGTAATGTGGCGAACGAATACGGGGGACTCGTCATTTGAAAGGACTTTGGCTTCACAGGCTGAGGTAATTGAGAGGAGAAAGGGAGTACGTTTCAAGCACATCAGCTCAATAACAGTCTTTAGCTCTTATCTTAACCCAAAGCATCATTGGATCGTTTTCCTCCCCTCATTCAAAGAAGCCCCCTCCCCACCTCTCCTTTAAACTAATCCCACTTCATTCAACACAAAAGATGGTAAAACACATAAATCCAGGGGACGATTCTGCTGTCGTGTAAGCTTGTCATAATCGACGGTAAGGTTACTTCCCTGCCTGTCATTACCTTGATCTGTCAAATTCAAATAACAACACTAGGTCATTTTGGATTGTAAGAGTAGTAGCAGAATCTTTAGATGGTTATGCGTATTACCTGTAAAAACATTTAATTGTCCTCATTTTCTTATTGAAAAAATGAAAATATTACTTAAAATTGGTTTAATCAACTACACTGTATAAAATTCTGGGTTTTTCCAACCCAGCGTTGGGTCAAAAAGGGACGAACCAAACCCATTGAGTTGTAATTTAACCTAAAACCTACCCAAATCCTGGGTTACAGGATCCAATTACAAAAATCAAAGTTAATTGAACCCAACGGTTGTGTTCATCCCGTTTTGACCCAACGCAGGGTGAAAAATTACACAGCATTTTTAGAGTGTATAAACAAACATACACTTTAAAAATTGTTTTTAATTTTTTTAAATATTGTTTTTAACCCAAGGCTGGGTAACTATTGGACAGAACACATTTCTGGGTTAAAATGACCTAAATAATGGTTTCAACATGGTTGATTAACAATAACCCAGCAGTTGGGTAAAACAACCCATTATTTGGGTCATTTTAACCCAGAAATGTGTTCTGTCCAATAGGTACCCAGCCCTGGTTTAAAAACATCCCTATTTTTTTATAGTGAGCATTGGGTTAAATCAATCTAGAAAATTATTTGTTCATTTTAACTCAACGGTTGGGTTTGTCCATATTTGACCTAAACGTGGGTTACATTTTTTTATTGTATACTTAAAAAAATGCTGGGTAATATTAAACCCAGTGTTGGGTCAAAAAGGATGATCATTTAACCCATGCTGGGTCGTTTTAACCCATTGTTGGGTCAAATATAAATATTTTCTGGGTTAATTTATATCCAACTGCTGGGTTCATCCTTTTTTTACCCAACACTTGGTTAAATGTAACCCAGGATTTGTGTAGACTTTTTTTACATAAAGGCTAATACGAATGTATAGCTATAAAATAAATGTAAGCTCAGATAATTTAGACTAAAAAGAATCTGATTCGAATTTGAATTTATATTGAAAGCTCAAACATTTAAACTCTAAAATGTCAATTTTGGAAAATGATGGGTTTGTGCCCATTTTTTACGGAAACATTGCAGTGCAGTGTTGTTGTATTTAGACAATAGAGGAAACAAACTGCTGTTGTTGTTTTTTCTTGTCGTCCCAAGACAGATGAGTGGATGTAAAGAGAGGTAAAGAAATACAATGCCAGATGGGAGTGTGTGTGTGTGTGTGTGTGTGTGTGAGCGGTCAGTGTGGACACTAATTGCTGTTCAGGCGTTAATGGTTAGGGCACAGCTGTGTGTCTGTGCAGAGTATTGATCACCAAGCAACTTTAGCTGATCAGACCCCAGCCAGCCAGACAACACACACACACACATACACACACACATACATACATGAGTACATTCTGCTGATCCAGGTCCAGAACCTGAGACGATACACAGGTCAATACAGATCACATTTCCAAAATGCACAAGCTTTCTGTGTCAGCTCTCGCTTCTGATTGGCTGACAGGTTTGATTGTGTCCTGTTACTTATACTATACGATTTTTATTTTGTGGGTGATTAAACACAACACACTTGGCCCCTGCGCAAAGGTATGGGTCAGGGTTCGAGCACCAGTTAGTGCCCTCCGATCCACCTGAGCAATTTTAGAGTTAAGCCACTAAAAAGTACAATATCTCGTATGTTCGAACATATCTGAGCATCTGCCTACACGTATTTCTGCCAGGAGTCTTTTTCTGAAACACGTGTTCTTGTCATGTGTATGTATGCGGTCTCTCCCTCAGGCAGACTGCTGGTGTACATCTTCTCTCCTCTCTAGTTTTTCCTAATGTGTAACATGCCTCTGACATTATTTCTCCAACATCGCTTCTGTCAATCACGGCCATTTTGTCTTAGGCTGAGGCCTCATTAAACCTCTCTCTCTCTCTCTCTCTCTCTCTCTCTCTCTCTCTCTCTCTCTCTCTCTCTCTCTCTCTCTATCTCTCTCTCTCTCTCTCTCTCCTTCATACACCTTCCTCATCCATTTCCTCTTCTTCTTTGTTATTTCCTGGTTTAGGTACCAATGCGTCTTGTAACCCAGATCTTCTACACAGGGTGCCAGTGCCCAATCTAGAACTGTTCCCCGCATTCTCACTAAAGTAAAAATTGTGCAAATTATGGGCCAGAAATGTTGTGTGCTGGTTTCGAACCAGGAAACAGAGTAGGATTATGTGCATGCATAGCAAAGTTTTCATTATTCGTGCATTCATTATCTACATTTTATTAGTAGGATTGTTTCCTAGGATTCGAACCTACAACCTATGCATTGTTAACGGAGCAATCATATAAACTCTCTAAAGCAGTAATAGTGTTAACCTGCACCAAATCTAGCTTAAATGCAATGGTTTACATGCATTATATATAAAAATTGCTTCCTATAAATTTTATTTGATATAAATTCAAATTATGCAATTTATGATGGCACAAAGCTGATCACTGGCATCATTACGATAAAAAAGCTGCACTACTCTCTCCTGCTCTTTGATGTTGGGAATACAGTCTCAAGTTTCCTCGGGAGGAGATGGGGGGTGGAAATGATGTGGGGGTACTGATAGGATTCTGATTTGTCGAGAGGATGACGACACATGGCCAAGGGTGCTGTTGTCTTTACCTGACCTCCTGCTCACTTGCTGACGGATATGCGATCGCTATTTTGTTTGTTGCTGTGTTTGTTTTTCTCTTCATTCCGCTCCAGACTTCTTTTCGCGCGTGCGTGTGTGTGTGTGTTTATCCTCTTTTCTTTTCCTCGCGTGCTCTCTCTTCCATCATTCTACCTTTATTACCATCTAAAATGCATACGTTCCCACATTCTTTCAAGACAGCCCTAATTAGGAACTGTCATCTTTGCCGATTTTAATTATTAATTAAAAACAGGAAGGAGAGAGTGAAAAAATCACATTTTAAATCAGGCCATGCCGTTGCAGAACACACACACACACACACACATGATCACGGCTCGCCTGATATCTGAAGGCTGAGGTCTCTGCCATGCTGATTAAAAACGTATTAAAACATTATAAATGATTAATGGGGATCCAGTTGTGAGTGGCAGTTATTGGTTTTAACACAGGTAATGCAGCCTAATGACACGGGCACATGTGGACCCTTCATCCATATCATTATTTCCACATCAACAAAGTCAAAAAGAGAGAGACTGTTACATCACAATGTTTTCAAGCCATCCATCAGCTCACCGTTGCTGATTCAGAGACGCTGTGAGTGCAAAGGTGATGTTATTTGTCTCAGGACAGGACATGCACTTAAATGTCCATATAATAGACAGAAATTTGTCACTTTTCAGGACATTTGCTTCAAGTTCAAGATTTACTGATAAAAGTGAGTTTTTCACATTATTTGTTGACATTTTTGGCTAAATGGTTCCATTCTGTTTCAAAAAAGGTTCTTTGTGGTGAAAAAAAGGTTCTTTAGATTATAAAAAGCAGTGTTTGAATTGGGGGGGGGGGGGCTTGGGTGGTCCCAGACAGCATTACATTAAGCATTACAAAAATATACAATTGCGGGTCCCTTGTTTTTTATTTAAAGTTAAAACACTAAATAAATAAAAAATTTCGTGCTGTGCTAGTACAAAGTGCTACTGTCCATTATTTTTCCCAATTTCCAAATATACTAATCCCAAAAAAAAAATTCTGTCTGACATAAATGTAAACTCTCAAGTGCGCCTCACATTAATTTCTGGAGGAATTGACAGCCAAGTCCTTGTTTCTGCATGTGGATTATTTTCACCTTGTTGACAGTCAGAATCGTATTATTATTTTAGTAATATTTAGGGTTAGCGGCTTTTTTAAAATTTCTTCTCAAATTATTATTTCACACTAATTTGAGGGGTAAAAGATGGTAAGGGGATGATTTAAGTGTATTTTTTATTAGAAAGTTGATCCAGGACCAACAAAAAATGTTGGGATTACGTCATGACTCTCATAATGATGGGGGGGTGGTTGGGGGGCTTAGCTAGGAGACCCCTCGTAAGCAATGGTTCTCCTATGGTTCCACCTTTGATAGCTCTGATGTTACAATTTGGGGGAACCCACAAGAGAATAAATATAAGATTGTAAATTAAATCACTTTAATATCTTGTTGTTTTATAAACAATGTGTTCCAAAGCTCAAATGTTTCATTTAGTGGCAGTAATTGTTGACGTGCAGTAAAAGCAGAGCAATGCAAATACTGTAGATAGCACAGGTCAGATAAATCGGTCTTGAAATAATTTAATGAGAAAATATGAGTCTCACGTAAACCTCTAGTGGAAATACGTATGAATACTTGAATCTTTTCTCAGGAGAGAAATCTGAGATGCTATAGACTTAAGCATAAGTCTCCATTAGCTCTCCATTTAATATCATTGCTGTCTGGGGAAACAACTGAGATATTAAAGAGATCTCATTTGTGATTTTATTTCCCTTTGGGACAGTCTGCAATCAAAAATTCATTTTATAGCTCTATACTCTTACTGTACGTAAACAATAGTTTAACTTGCATCTCTTGTTGTTTTATTATTTAAATAAAACATATATGAGAAATATATTAGATCAGCAAACCATTATTTAATTATCTGAAAAAGAAAAAAGGTTTATTCCAAGTGCAACATGTTACATATCTAATTTATAATATATGTTTTTAAAGTGAGCTGGTATAGGTGGAGAGAGCGGGCGGGCGGGCGGAGGGTAAAGGTGCATTACTGCTACAGAGTCGCCGCTGTACGGCAAGACAGAGAGGTCAGTCATTAAGAGACAGCGAGAGCTAAAACAACAGAATGGGTGACATGACAAATGAAGAGAAGCTGGATTAGGTTCCAGGCCATCCAGAGATGATGTGAAGGCCATATTTGTGAAACAATAATGCGGCTGGCAGCGCAGATCCTCGTTTCTGATTCATCTACGGCCGTATGGCGTAGCTTTGTCAGTCTGCGCGTGGTATAAATTATTCAGTTTGAGAGATGGCAATTACAGGGCCCTGCACAACCAAAATGAATATTTTATAAGGACTAAAACTGCACCGGAATGATTCATACACACACACACACACACATACACACACATGCTGGGATTGTGTGTTTGTACATGGCAGGACCAGAGGCCTTCTGTGCTTTTATATTGTTGACTGAAATCCAGAGAATTCTAATAAGCAAATATATTAGAGGTTTACATTGTCACCGTTTTGCCGGCCGTGCCCGTGGACAGATCCCGGGAAAAAGAGATTCCGGTCTTCGGAAAAAAACTAGTAGAGTGACTAGAAATAATTTGCACAATGACCAAACAACCCTTAAATGCAACAAATGCAGCCCATTTTATTTATTTTTCTATTTCTTCAAGTCAAATTAAAGTGAGGCAAAGCAAATTAGTGTTACTAAATAAAGATCTTTTTATGTCATGTGCAATACAATGCACAAATAAATTATGCACCAGAAATGTGCAAATAAAATGTCAATATTAATGTTTATGCTGACTTCAAGTTCAGGAAAATTTTCAACAACGTTGTTTACTAATGCAGAGCAATGCCGTCTCATTTTGACCCCTGTGAATGTTTATCACGTCTTGCCGGTAAGACAGAGCGCATTAAAGTAAGAAAGACGAATAAACAAAACAAAACAGAGGAAGAAAGATACACTGAAAGGCTATTCGAGGTGGATTATACAGCCAGCCTACCCGAAGCATCGGCCGATAAAGGTTTTGTCTGTCGAGTTTCCTGCAAAACTCCAGCTTTATAATGCGGAAACAAAAAATAACATTGTTCTTGGGGCTTGCAGGAGCAAAGCAACCTGCTTGAATAGGTATTGTGTGAACAGAGGCAATGATACCTAAAGCCTTTGTACAGGAGGAGCTACTCGGGCCTATGACATCAGCGCGACACAAGCAGGCCTCTGTGCGGCCCACTCCATCCGGAGCTCAGCATGGTGGGAAAATACGTCAGGAGAAAGCTTGTTTTATCTGAGCTCGCATGCACCCACACACACACATTTGTGACATACGCACAAAAGACAACACATAAAATATAAATTCCTTTCCTTACAACAGCATCAACCAAGCATTTATTTAAGATTCAGAATCTAAAACAAGACAACTTCAGGTTCTGTGATGACAGAATCAGACTTCAGTGCTCTTCAACAGGGAAAGGAACGGAAAGAGGATGACAAAGTGCTCGCAGCGCAGCGGGATAAATGGTCTGAAGTGAAATATACAGACAGTGAAGGAAGTGGAGAAGGAGACATGCATTCCAGAGCTTCTGTCCTTCTGATGCCTGTTACCCAGAAATCTGACACCAGCGCTTTTGCCTGTCTTCGCAGCGACACATGGGCTTTCAAACAGGGTTATAGGCAAATAATAAGGATGCACACAGGGTTGACATGCAAGCATCCTTTACAACAGGAAAAAAAGACAAGACGAGTGGGGAAAACGCTTCTCTCCGTGGAGAAAACAGCGAGTTGTCAGGTTGATTTTGTCGGGAGTTAGTTGAGGCAAGAGGCGACAGTATTGGCCCCTGTCGTTCCCGTCTCAGGTATACAAATGTGTCAGCACGCGTGGAGATGCGGTTCCTTCAGGGGCCGCCAGACGCGCGCCGGGGTTTGGGGGCGATGAGCTGGAGGGTTATTAAAAGAATCTCACAGCTCTTATAGCGTTATGCGAATGACAAGCTACAAGATGCTTTCAGCCACTAGAGGGCTTGACTACAAACTCGGGATCAGATTGTTTGAATGATAAAAGAAATGTGATTTCAAACAAAAGCTGGGCTGTGTGAATGTAAATGACAGCAGATTCTGATGCACCAAGCAAAAAAAAATGCGTGAAAATTCAGTGTAGACAGCTTTGTTGATTATAATGGGAGCCAATTTGTTTTTACTGTACACCACATCAGTCACCTTCTGGTAACTTAAAGGGATAGTTCACCCAAAAATGACAATTCTTTCATCGTTAACTCACCCTCATGTTGTTACAAATCTATATACGTTTCTTTGTTTTGCTGAACACAGAGAAAGATATTTTGAGCAATGTTTGTAACCAAGCACCATTGACTTTAATAGTATTTCTCTTTTCTACTATGGAAGTCAATGGTGCTTCTGTTTCCTGCTTGATTATTTTCTCTTGTGTTCATCAGAACAAATAAATTTAGACAGGATTTAAACAACTTGAGGGTGAATAAATAAAGACAGAATTTCCATTTTTTAGTGGACTATCCCTTTAATTAATGTTTAACCCATTACCTGCCGCCATTCCAAGAGTGGGACACTTCAAAATGTATCATGTAAATTTTCATCTAATCATGATAATCTATATATCATTGAGGGGTCTAAGCGTCTAGACTACATAACAGTGTTTTATAAAATAAATTATTTAAGGAGAGTAATCGATTCATTTACGAAAAAAAAAACATTTATATTCTACAGTGAAACATTTAAATTTTTATAGTTATATGTATATAATATAGATTTTATTGCATTATTTTTATTTATTAAAAGTAAATGTATATATAACTGCTATAACTTTTTTTTAATATGTTCACTTTCAAAAAACTTGAGAGTGTCTTCTTTAAAACAAATGCAAGATTAGGCTTTTAGAGGAATATAGAGTTTTATTAAATTTAATATATATATATATATATATATATATATATATATATATATATATATATATATATATATATATATATATATATATATATATATATATATATATATATATATATATATATATATATATATATATATATATATATAGATATAGATATATAGATAAATGTAATTAAGTACGCTTTGGGGGGCGGTTTCCCGGTAAGGTTTTATCCATACATATTTGATATCAGTGCCATTGTGCATTACACCAGTAATGTTTTTATTTATTTATTTTTTGAGTTATGTTTGTAAAAATTACTTAAATGCCCTAATATAACTAAGACCTAATCCTGTATTAATCCAATCCCTGTCTGGGAAACCGCTTCATAAAGTATTAAGAAAATGCATTATTATAGCATTAAATATATATTTATTAAAAAAATATGTTGAAAATTTTTGGGTTGAAAACGATCAGAATAATGTGATATGTGAGAAAACAATGTCTACAAATTGATGTTAATTCATGAGACTGCAATTCATACTGTAAGTGATGTACCGCACATGTGCGTGGAGTTCAAAGGGTACAGTTGATTTAAACCTCGCCTTTTTATTTCCACATTTTAAGATCTATTTGCAGACATTACACCCCACTGCCCTGATTATCTGAAGTCAATCAGAAGCTCTAATCACACAGAAAGACTCCTTCACATCTTTCAGAGCCACCGGAGAAAAAAAGCTAAATCTTGTTACCTATGTACAATAGCGGCTCTCAGGCCCAGGAAGGCCGGGCGTCCCCGGAGAAAACGGCCCCATTAATTGCTCCTGTAAGTGAGGATCCAGAACAGGGTGGGATTCAATACAGAGCAGTTTATCCCAGAACCCGCTGTCACGGCGCTGGGTCACGATCCCAAACCGTCCCGACGAAATCACAGAGGAGAAGCGATAATGAAAATTTCTTCATGTATAAAATCCTTCATCAAAATGCTGTCTGTGTCATCTACAGACCTAAATTAATATACAACAGAACCTATTAACATGCCCTCGTTTGATGTGTGATTCCCTGGCACGATGGAGGGATGGGAAGAGGAAAAAACATGTAAAGGAGACATCAGGAGGAAGAGGAGAACCATCTCTCCATCTGACAGATGTGAAAGAAACAAACAGAAGATAAATAAAAAATTCTAACAAGCTTGCAATTGAATATCTTTTCACTTATTAACTTTAATACAACAAAAAATCCAATTATTGGCCGATTTTTCGCTGTGTTTATGGTGCGGATTTGTTGATGTAGCCTAACGTTTCCTGTATCTGTCCCTAGCGGATATTAGCGAACTCTTCCTCGGAGAAACAACAGTTTCAGCAAAACACCACGGAGTAATGCAGATATTCACACTTTTAATGACCTCGGGGAACAAACCTACCATACAGCATCATGCTACGAACCAAAGCACAGAGCCCGCAGACAATCTAGCTCTCCTCCGCTGCTGACAGGGCTACAGCGCGCAAATAAAACCCACGTTTGATAAACAAGAGCACCGCTATGAAATGCAATAACACTACAAGGGACACGCCACTGTAGCGATGCCTCGGGGACCGGGGAAGTCTCTCCGCAACTTTTCATTTCACAATTGGGCCGTCGCATCTATCTAAATACGCCTGCGTGTATTTAGCAGACGCCGACTCGGGCGATTACGGTGAAAAAGCATATAAATTGGCCACTTCGTTGATTTCACAAAGCTCACGACGATTGATTCGGTGACGATTCAGCGATGGCCCCAGCAGACGCTGCATCGCATTTGCTCGTGAGCACTGGAGAACTCTCAATTTACCCCGAAACGGATCTGTGACTACACCGGTTCCCATCTGCATCCTCGCAGATTAAACATTCAATTTGTTCCCTGATAGGCCACAAGCCTTTACAAATGAAAAAAACAACAACTTCACTTTGCTTCCCCGCCCCCGTTTCAAATCCACAATACCCTTCCATTGCTGTAATATTTACTTCAGGGAAATTACGACACGTGGCGTATTTATCTTCATGAAATATGTGCATCTAAAATTGAAATCACCTTTTGAATGGGGCGCGCCACTAATATGCTTCATGAACTATAAAATGTAGTCACATGGTACGACTGTATTACTGCCGCACACGCACACATCAGGCAAATTTTCCCCGTGTTAAGCTCTGGCAGTTGATTCGGCGTGATAGTCATTACGCTTACATGATGGTACAAGTCAGCCTTGTCAGATTTATACCCCTCACCTCCGTTTCTGCCTTAATCTCACTCTCAATAAGCTATTTGCACTTGCCGCCTCACGCAGGCAAATTGAAATAGGGTGCAAATTTGCGCGTCTTAAATCTGAACAAGTACAGACAGATATTTTTCACCTGCCTCCCCTCGTTTTCTCACAAGTAAACACAATACGGCGCTGCCTTTTCATGCACTTGTGCCTCCGAAAGGATCTTTTTCCTCCGCGTTCTCGTTTTCTCTCCACGTTTGCCGAGAGGGAAGCAAAACACGGCGCAGAAACAGCTGTCAGCTAAATCCATGAATGCTTGCGTAACTCGACAGAAAACAACATTTCCTCTTTAAAAATAAATAAATAAATATAATAAATCTCGCTGATTGGAATTCGCATGGCAATTATGCTTTCTAAAACGCTTAGCGCAGCGTACCGTGCATCTCTTTTTTTTCTTTTTTTTTTTTAAGAAATCACTGCGATGATGGTGCCCGTTCAAGGAGCGAAATACAAAACAGGTGTTATGAATGAGAATAAAGGTAAGATTTCCCTAAACACCAGATGACATTTAGCAGCATTATGTGGGAACCGGACTACAGTAAGGTCTGTACGTCTGGGACTTTTAAAAAGTTTTACAATTTAGACGAATTCAAAACAAGTGCCGTTTTGCACAAACTTTGGTGTTTCTTAACATAAAAAAGTAACAAATAAGGAATTTATATATAGGTTATTAAAATTACAAAAGACGTTTTGCACTCCAAATACTGTAGACTGAACTTGAGTAAGTAGATATAGATGTAGAGACACTAGACGGCCTGGTGTTGTGATGGTACAGATATATGAGGCCCAGACTTTGGCCTTTGACAGCGGTAAAGCACAAAGTCATAGTAGGGTGATTCTGATGTGTGACCTTTGCCCTCTGCAGCTGTTCCACAGAGTGATTTATCTTAATACCCATCCGTTTCTCAGTCAAGTACACCATGACCCAGGGCTGCACCAACCACCAGAAAACACTTATTTCATAAGACTGACACACACACAGAGAGAGAGAGAGAGAGAGAGAGAGAGAGAGAGAGAGAGAGAGAGAGAGAGAGAGATGATAACCCTGGTCTATTTATCACTGCCTGGACAAGAAGGTCTGATATGAAGGGATCTGAACATCAATCGTGTGTGTAGTAGTAGTAGTAGCGAATGTAAGGAAAGTCAAACGGTGGACACAGATGTATTACTATAGCTCAAATGCTAGAGCATTGTGCCAGCAACGCAAAGCTCATGGGTTTGAAAGCATATAAATGCCATGCGCTCTCAACCTGCTTACATTACGAGCCTGTTTAAACACACAGAAGAAAGCAATAGTGTGTCTTTGTGTCCGATTGTTTGTGTGTGTGTAAGCGGCTTTAATGGACAGGGTCAAAACCATTTAATGCTTAATTACTCCTCACCCATCACTTTCTCCCAAGACAGCAAACAGTCGGGTCAAATGGTCCCTGTACTTCTACACACACGAATGAGAAATCTCAGGTTAATGTGTGACAGCGATCTGATTATAGAGTAATCAAAATGCAGTACAGATTCATGAGGATAATCAAATATCATTACAGCCAGTTATCTGATGAACAGAACAACAAAACAAACATCGAGCGAATAATAATATGCACTAATGTTACTGTTACGTAAATGTATACGTTACTGTACTCGGATTAATTTGATCTCTTTTGTTTCTCGCCCCGACTCCTTTGATGCAACGAACGGGGACCGGAGCGTGCCGCTAATCAGAGACCATCGGCCCCCAGCTAATCCAACACATTGTCTTATTAGCGCGCAGCCGTACTGTATCAATTCAGTATTACGTTTCCATCTCTCGCTCGCTCTCTCTCCCGAGCAGATCTCAATGGCACTATGACAATAATTGATTGTGATTCTCAGCCGAACGCCGGAGATCCCTGGGAACCGGAGGAGAGCCGCCATTCATCAACACCGGCCCATAAGTGAAAATTTATACAAGCTATGCAGATGTTTAGAGTTTGGGGTAATCAATAAAGGGTAAATAAAGATTGGCAGTCACTATACCGCAGCTGACAGACTCCAGCCTAATGTTTGTCAAGCAAATTAAAGCGTCGCCGACTCCTCACCTGCTCCGAGCTCA